>NC_056729.1:1050065986-1050113486 GCF_019279795.1 Protopterus annectens | reverse complement strand
CACACACACACACACACATAATTCCATGGGAAGACTCATACAGTTCCCTAATTCTGCACAGCATTCTTCTTGACACAGTAGTATTGCCACCATTCTACTAAGGGAAAGACACCATTACCTGACACTCTTTATTTAGACAAATATAATTAAAAAAAATTATATTTTACAGAGCGTATACCCATGTAACCTAGCTAACTGCAAGCAGAATCCACAACTTTGCCAAAATAAAGTGCTAAATAATGGCACCCCCTTCTCAGATAATAAATATAATGCATAGCCCAGCTTACCAGTTTTCTTCCGTTTTATTTCGTACTAATAAACTACTTTATTCTATATTTTTGTTGGCTGTGTTGGTTTGCTCACATTTTGTTTTTTACTTACATATAAGAAGTTCACAGAATGGGATAGCAAAGCCTGAGAAGGCTACATTGGTAGTATCTAACCCCATGAGATTGGTAAAGGAATGCGGAATGGAAGACAGTAGATTCTAGAAGGATCAGGAGGAAGAGGTTGGAATTATCCATATGCACTGGGACTGTGAGTGGGCACAAGAATTCTGGAAGCAGGCACAGATGATTTGGGGAGATTTATTCAAAAGCAAGAAGATCATTCTTGGGAATTCTTTATATGTGACATTAGAAAAGAGGATAGCATCTTGAAAGAAAGAGAAATTAACATTATAAGACTGCTGAGTATTGAAGTTAAAACCGTCATCTCTCAAAAAATTGGAAGGGGACAAGAATTATTCAAGAGGCTCCTGAACATGATGAAAAGATGGCAGAAAATGACTAGAATGAGACAAGGAGGGGAGGAAAAATAAAAATGCAATGGAAAGAAGCAATGTGATCTTACAATAGTTGTTTAAATCACATCAGAAGGATGGAAAGGGCAAACCAAAAGGGAAACCCGGGGGAAGGGGGGAATAGGGAAGTATAGAAAATTAAGCAGTCAACCACTTCTGAGACATAGTGCACCATACATGAAGAAGACACATGAATGTAATATACTGTAATAGAGTTAATTCAAATTGTCAAATGTAAACATATGTTTTGGGCTGCGTCTAAAGAAAAAGATAATTTATAAATGAAAAGAGTCCTGTCGCTGGTGGTGATAATGTACACAATGTTTGAGGACTGCACTATGGAGGTGATATAGAAATGTATTTTGTGCAATAAAGTTTGACTGTATATAAATGCACAAACAGTGCATAAACAACTAATAAATACAGCCATAAGATTTTAAAAATTGCACAAATAAGACATTTCATGTTAATAAACAAAATAACTTTCATACAAAGTAAATATGCAGAAGTCAAAACAATGCACAGAGATTATGAAAATAATCAGTTTTACAATCAGAATACTTAAAGATGTATCTTATTTTTAATTTAGACACACATATACACAGACACACACACACACACACACACACACACACACACACACACACACACACACACACACACACACACACACACACACACACCTTACATTCTAGAAATACCATTTCATTTCTGAGGCTGAGATATTTTGCTTTATTAATGTGCTTAGTTAGATAATCACAGAATACATATTTGATATATCACTCCATTTTAAACATCCAAACATTGGTTGATTGGTTCATCACATCTGATATAGTATTGCAAAACAAGATATTCGACCACAGATATCAATGGAATATGTCTTTATACTAAAAGTACAAAGACTTTTCTCTATGTTGATTCACACCGTGAATGCATCTGCTATTTCCTTCTCCTAAACATATTTATTTTATAATTTATGTTTTGTTAATATGGTACGTTACAGTAGGCCTAGGCTTTATTTAAGGGTAGCATGATGTGGTATTCATACTGACAAGGAGAAATCTGACTATGGCTCTATGAGTATTCATCGGCTCTTTGCATTTTGGGTAGGGGAACAGAGGTTGGACCAATGGAGTAACATAAGAGTAGTGAGTCTAAAGTGCATGCTAGTCAGTTTTCAATTGTGGATAATGTGATTGAAGTTACATCAGAGATTACAAAAAAACAAGTCTATAGGTTTTGATGTCTCCAAGATAATGATCTAACTTCTGTGGCAAACAGAAGTGATAAGGAGTCTAAAACACCAAGGGGGTGGTCAAAGCAGAAGCCAATTGCCATACAGGGTACTTAAGAATAGCCATTTCAGATAAACATGCCAAACCCTGTATTGAAGGTAATGATGAGGTTTGAAAGTCAGTATTCACAATGTCCTGACACTGAGACAATGGAATGCGTAAGGATGATATCCAGGCAAAGAAATTGTTGCTGAAACAGTTACATGAAGTGAAAATTATATTAGAAAGACATTATTATTGAAAAAAAAGAGACCTAATGTAAGACTACAATGTAAAAGAGACTTTGATTTTGACCACCAGATCAGATCCACTGTACATCTGAACAAGGAAACCTTTCTTTTGAAATGTTTGAGTATGTAAGTATATTTGTAGCTATATTTCAAAACAAATGATTATTAGTCCCAGAAAGTACTATATTTTGTAGAGTTTCAGTTGACAGCAAATTAAGAAGAGTGTTCCTGTAATTCTTTTTTGGATGTATTTTACTAAAGTAATATACCTGAATTCTTACAGAAAAGTATGGATGGATATATAGTGATACAATATTCCAAAGTGTGCCATTTCTTCTTTCAGAGTAAATCAGTAGCTAGTGGAAATACAAGAAGAGTAATAGAAAAGGGCAGTTAGAGGAAAACTTTGTAAAAACACTGGAAACAATTACAGATATCATTAACTATATCACCATGGTATAAAGCAAGGACTTGTGAAAAATCAAGAGTGGAAGAAGTTTTCTTGACATAAATTTCAAGGCCTGGATTTAGATACAGGAATTTGATGACGGTGGGGAAGGAAAGGATGAAAGCATTGATACTAATGGAATTATTTGGCAACAGAGCTCACTTCAGAAAGGCTCTGCAAGAAAATCGTTTAAAAGGAAGATAGCAATATAAATAGTATAACGTTACCATAAAGGAGATTAGCAATTTTAGTATTTTGTTTAGTTTAATAGTTTTTGATAAGATTAACAGAGAGAGAGAGAGAGAGTTTTAATGCTGTATGGGTCAGGAAAGTATTTTCCATTTTTTTTTTATAGAAAAATGTTCTAGAATAGAAGGTTCTCATGCAATGTCTTTTAGTTCAGATTCTCTATATGAAGCATATATTTCAACTGTCCAGATTTTCGCAGAATGTCCAGATTTATGCCTCATATTTTGGTCAGTTCCTCATACAATTTGTGGTTTCTGACAAATAACTGAGGACTGAAGTCACTAGATAATGACATAAACATGAGTTTTAGACTTCATATCTTTCAGAAAATATATACAAATCCTGCTACTCTAGCAACTTTCTAGATTTATGAGAGCAGTATTTAAAATTTGTCCCTATGTTTGGGACTTTGTCCCCTTATTATTTTAGGCTTTGTTCAGATTTATTGCATTGATTTGAGGTGTGAGGAATGCAATAGTGCTACATTTAGATATTCAATGCAAAGTCTTTATTAAGGGAGTTGTTTCTCTATATGTTCCAACTATCCCAAATTAAAGGCAGAAACATACTGACATTTTTTAAAAGTATATAAATCTCTGAATAATAAAATGAAATAAGAAAAGTCAAAAGCTTGCTAAACAATTTCAAGTGTTTAACTGTGAATATAAATATTATTTAGTCAAGTTATTTTGGTGCACATTTGAGAATTATATATTACAAAAGAGGACATGATATTAAACTTCTGTAGTATATGAGAATATTTTTTTTACAAGTTGCACTCAAAGCAAGTATGTTTATATCAAAGAAAGGCACTGTTAAAACAATCAATGTTTTATTTTTAGATACTGCATTTGAGGTTGCTAGAGGACAACATATAGCAGAATTTTCACTCCATATTGTCAAGTGGTCATAAATAGGGAGAAATAAAGTAATGAAACTTGCAAAGGACATTAAAAGACTTAATGTACCTTAATTAAACGAGCACACATTTTAAGACGTTATAGATTTATGGAAAGACAAGATCGATATGAGGGCGCAGTTATCAATCTTGGGTATTTTGACGGACTGTTCATAAAAAGAATGGCCTGTATACTTAGTCGCTTGCACACATTTGCTAGAGATGTCTGCGGTGTTTGTGAGTGAGCATAGCTAAGGCACACTTCATAGAGGCCATTTATGCTAATGCACAATGCCGTAAGTATAATGAGATGTAAATGAGAAATGTTATAAAGCGGCATATGCTGAAGGAGTGTTCTTGTGATTCATTCTCCAATATCTGTGCAATACTCACTTCTGTTGTTAAAAACATTGTTGTGCCTCTGCTATCAGCTTGCAGTCCACAGACTTGGCCTCAGCAATTCCTTCAGTAGTATGTCCAAGTATGCACAGGCACTAAAATGACACCAAATAAATTATTTTCCCCAGCAATCACTTCAGCAATCTGACCATGTATGCATAGGCACTTTAGTGATACATAAGTGAATGATTCCCTCCAGAGATACCTTCAGCAATCTGACAATGTATGCACAAATACAGTGGATATAAAAAGTTTACACACCCCTTTTAAAATGCCAGTTTTTTGTGATATAAAAAGAATTAGACCACAATAAATCATTTCAGAGCATTTCCCACCTGTAATGTGACTTATAACCTATACAATTCAATTGAAAAACAAACAAATCTGTTAGGGGGAAATATAAAAAATAAGAAAAATGTACAATACTCTGGTTGCATAAGTGTGTAAACCCTTCAACTAATACTTTGTTATGTGTGCACACCCTTAAACTAATACTTTGTTGAAGCACTTTTGATTTAATTACAACATTCAGTCTTCTTGGATACATACCTGCCATCATTTAAAGAGACTGTGATTAATCCCAAATAAAGTTCAGCTGTCCTTGTAGGATTTTCCTGACATTTACTCAGTTGCCTGCTATAGCAAAAGCCATGGTTCACAGAGAGCTTACAAACCATCAATGGTATCTCATTGTTGAAAGGTATCAGTCAGGAGAAGGGTACAAAAACATTTCCACAGCATTGGATATACCATGGAACACAATGAAGACAGTCATCAGAAAGTGGAGAAAATATGGGACAACAGTGAAGTTGCAAAGAACTGGACGACCCCACAACATTGATGAAAAGACAAGACAAAAACTGGCCAGGGAGGCTGCCAAGAGACCTACAGCAACACTGAAGGAAATGCAAGAATTTCTGGCAAGTACTGGTTGTGTACTACATGTGACAACAATCTCCTGTATTCTCCATATGTCTGGACTATGGGTAGGGTTGCAAGACGGAAGCCTTTTCTTACACAGAAAAATATCCAGGCCCAGCTAAAATTTGCAAAACAATGCATCAAGTCTCCCAAAATCATGTGGGAAAATGTGTTATGGTCTGATGAGACCAAGGTTAAACTTTTTGACCACAATTACAAAAGGTACGTTTGGTACAAAAACAACACTTTCCATCACCAAAAGAACACCGTCTCCATGCAGGGGCGGCCCGTGCTATTGGACTGCCAGACTGCAGCCCCCCCAGCTGTAAACAATAAAGAAATTAAAAGGAAATAAAAGATAAAAAAGAAAATAAAAGATAAAAAAAAAAAATTCAAAATTCGCAGACTTTCACGCATGCGCACTAGTCCGGACTGCTGCTGAGACAGTCTGGAGCATGTGCAGACTGTTTCAGCAGCAGTCCAGACTGGGAAACATGTAAGAGCATGATCCCAGAAGTCTGTGCAGTTGTAACTGCAAAAGACTGTCCTGGAAACTTGCTGAGAAACTCATCAGAGCCAGACTGCAACGTCAGCAGTCTGGAAGATCTCACGATGGGATTTGGAGCTATATGGATGGAAGATCTCGCAATGGGATTTTGAGCTATGTGGACACTGGATGGGCAGGAAGAAAGGGTGTTTGGAGAAGCTACAAGATCTACTACAATGTGTGTGTGTAAATGCCCCAGTTGCTATATACTGGTGGCTAGACTCATGGGAGGGAATACCTCAGGCTTGAACCCTGTACCTTGTATGCAAGTGTGAAAGACCTGAATTCCCTACCCACCACCATTTGTAAAAAAATTGCAGATTTTTGCCTCATATTTGATCTGATCTGTTCCTCATAATATCTGTGGTTTCTAAATGTTACAATGCTTGATATTTGATGGTGCAGTGGTAGCATTGTTGCCTCAGAGCTGCAGGTTCTCAGGTTTGATTCTTGGCTGGGGTGCCTTCTTTGTGGGGTCTGCATCTTCTCCCTGTGTTTGTGTGGGTTTGCTTTTGTGTCCTCACATGTTACAAAGACATGTCTGCATTATTTCTTCCTGGGCCTCTGCTGAAAATTGTTTTTTTTGTTCCAAGTCAGACTGTCCTGATTAACAAATGTTAAATAAAATTGACAGGCATTTGAATTTCAGACTTCAGGTTTCTGAATGTTGAATTCCTTGCATATTTGATGGTGCAGTGGTAGCATTGTTGCCTCACAGCTATAGGTTTTCTGGTTTGATTCTTGGTTGGAATGCCTTCTGTGTGCAGTCTGCATCTTATCCCTGTGTTTGTGTGGATTTGCTCTGATGTCCTGCCATTTTACAAAGACATGTGTCTGCAGTATTTCAACCTGGGCCTCTGCTGAAAATTGTTTTTGTTCTGTCAGAAGTAAAATTGACAGGCATTTGAATTTCAGATTTCATATTCTTCAGAAAATACATAGTAACACAACCTAAGTTTATAAGATGAATATATGAAATGTGTCCTTATTTTTGGGACTGTATTACCCCATTATTGGCTTTGTCCAGGTTTTTTGCGCTAAGGTTGACAGCTATGGCAAGAACTGAATTCACTGAATATGTCTGAGGGCTGTATTCCCTCATTACTGGGTTTGTTCAGGTGTTTTGTGCTAAGAGGTTCAAGTTTGACAGCTATGGTGAGAACTGAATTCATTAAATGATAGCCATTTAAGTTTCAGTCTTATGCTCTTTCACAAAGCAGCTGATTTGGCGTAGTGGTATGTTGCTCTGACTGTTTTGCACAGGGTCCTTGGCAGTAAAATGTATGGTGGTAACACAGCATTTTTCTTTCACAAAGCAGGTGATTTGGTATTGTGGTATGATGCTCTGACTCTTTTGCACAGGGACATTGGTAGTAAAATGTATGGTGGTAACACAGCATTTTTCTTTCACAAAGCAGCTGATTTGGCATAGTGGTATGTTGCTCTGACTCTTTTGCACAGGGACCTTGGCAGTAAAATGTATGGTGGTAACACAGCATTTTATTCTAGCAACTTTCCAAGATTATACAAGCAATGTTTAATGTGTCCCTGGTTTTTGGGCGTTTGACCACCCCCCAATAAATTTGACTTTTTCCAGATTTCTTGTGCTGTGAAGTTGAGATGCAGTTGAGTATTGAGTAGATTTTAGAAGGAGCTGAGAGCTGCAGGGAAAGAGAAGTTTAGTGCTGCTTATGCTAAGTCAGCTTGCATTGTTAATAGCACAACAGGTTGTGTACTTGCTTTTGATGCAGAAGGTTGTTGGTTCTACTCCCACAAGGGGTGAATGCTGCCATACTGAAAAAGTTAAGATACTAACTATGAGCCTGTTATCAGTTTGCCATCCATTTCCTATTGCAATATTGCTAGCTTATCATTTTTAATGTAATATAGGCAATTTATTCCTCAGGGGCATCAGACGGTTTATTTTTCGATGAAACCATGAAATATAATGGTGTTTGCTAGCAGCAACCTCTTCATTAGTTACAGATTTATTTAATGTGGAATTATTTAGATGACTTTTTTACTTCTTCAGAGATTGTGCATATTTACTGATAATGGTGGACTGTAGAATTGAGCAAATTTACTGATAATGGTGGACTGTAGAATTGTGCATATTTACTGATAATGGTGGACTGTAGAAGTTTGAGTAGACTTTTATGATCGAAATGTTCTGAACTGAGCGGTTTTGTCATTATGGGTGCATGCATTTTGTTTCATTGTTTACTGGAAAGATGTTCTGAATTGGGCAGTTTTGTCATTATTGGTGCATGCGTTTTGTTTCATAGTTTACTGGAAAAATGTTCAAAATAATAGGAAGGTGTATCAAAGAGCACATGTATGTTTCATATGCAAGGGGTCTATGATTTGAAAACAGCCCAGAATTAATCTTTATCTGCCACTGGTAAAATGTATTTTCTTTGAATGTGGGTTTCAATACTGTTTCAAAGAATGTGAGTTTCAAGGGCAGAGAAGTTTTAATGCTAAGTTTGTTTAGCAGATGTCTTAGTGTTTGTGCTGTAAAATGCAAAATAAAACTTTCAAATGAAGTCCAAATCATCATAGAAGTAAATCAGTATGCACATTAGTGTTTATGGTAAATGGAGTGAAATAGCCAAGTAATGGATCATTGGAATGGCTGCAGGGGTAGGCTCCATTCGACCATGATTTTGTGAGGGGGAAGGGCGGCAAACTTAAAGACAGCCCAAGCTGAACTATACCTCCCAACTGCCCAGATTTTCAAAGAATGAATAGATGTTTGCTTCTTATTTTTGGTTTGTTCCTCATAAAATTTGTGGGTTTTCTGGCAAATCATTTAGGAATGAAGTCAATAAATAATGATACACTGAGTTTCAGACTTCATAACCTTCAGAAAAATGCATGCTAAAGTAAGACCTGTTGTTCTATCAACTGTCTCACTTTATACAAGAGCAATTTTTAGTACTGTTTATATGTTCCCCCAATATATTTGGCCTTGTCCAGATTTATTGCATTAACAGGTTGAGAGATACATGCACATAAATTGCTTTATAGAATTAACGGTAGTAAAAAAGCAAACAAACTGGTGCAAAAACTGGATAGCCAACTCTAACCAAAGGAATTGAAAATTCAAAGTAACTGTTTTTATTCTTGCCTCAGCTTCATCAGAAGAAAATACAAATGGAAACAGCTAACAAAAACATTTAAATACTCTCATAGAGGAAGTGACAAAACAAACCTAATCATGTGAGCTTAATTAAAAACAATTACATAATTAAAAACAAACCAATAAGTACTTAACAAAAACTGTTTGTACTAAAATTAAAAATACATTCATTGTATATTGTAAAAATGTACTTTTAGTAATATAAAACCATTTTTCAGAAGAACCTATCAGTATTACTACACAAGAAGTCAGTAACATACTGTTCTTAAAGAAGAAGTCTGAAACATTTACCTAAAATAACTTTTCAGCTTCAATATACATGAAATATTGCAGTTCTCATTTAGGCCAACAGGTCTAAATGCATCTAGATTCAACTGCCAAGCTAATTCAGTACATTCAAGAATGGTTTCAACAGGACCACCCCTAATGTTAAAAGGTACCTGGTCAATACCCATAAATCTAAATGAGTGCCCTGGGTTATTATGTACATGTTTTGCTAAAGCATTCTCCAGCAGTGGTTTTTGGTGTTGGTAAACTCTTTCTTTTAATTTTCGTTTTTCCTATATAAAACGATGGGCAACAGTTGCACAAAGCAATGTAGACCACCGATTTAGATTCGCAAGATATCCTATGGTTTATCTGGTACCTTATATTTCTAACAAAGAAAGAGTTACCTGTCGTTATAACTTTACACATATTACAATGGCGCATTTAAATGAGCCTCTAGTCCTTGCTGTGACATGGGAATGTGATGTTCGTTGTAATATTTCTTTTAAATTATTACTTCTTCTGTATATAACAAAGGACGCCCCTAACTTCTCAATAAGGTTAACTGAATTAATGACCAATGGCCAGTTTTTTAAAAATATTGCCCAAATATCATTGGAATTTAGATTATATTGAGTAATAAAACTCAAAGAAAAATTCCTAAAGGTAGTAGAAACATTTTGATTTATTGATTGATTGGCAGTAGCAAATTGGGCATCAATACCTTGATTCAACAAAGGTTTGTATATACCACTAACTCTCTTGGAATCAACCTCTAAAATGAGGTCATTTAGAAGCTCAATAGGATAACCTCGGTTGCCCATCGTTTTATATAGGAAAAACGAATCGCAAATTAAAAGAAAGAGTTTACCAACACCTTTACGCAATAAAAAAAACACTGCTGGAGAATGCTTTAGCAAAACATGTACATAATAACCCAGGGCACTCATTTAGATTTATGGGTATTGACCAGGTACCTTTTAACATTAGGGGTGGTCCTGTTGAAACCATTCTTGAATGTACTGAATTAGCTTGGCAGTTGAATCTAGATGCATTTAGACCTGTTGGCCTAAATGAGTACTGCAATATTTCATGTATATTGAAGCTGAAAAGTTATTTTAGGTAAATGTTTCAGACTTCTTCTTTAAGAACAGTATGTTACTGACTTCTTGTGTAGTAATACTGATAGGTTCTTTTGAAAATGGTTTTATATTACTAAAAGTACATTTTACAATATACAATGAATGTATTTTTAATTTTAGTACAAACAGTTTTGTTAAGTACTTATTGGTTTGTTTTTAATTATGTAATTGTTTTTAATTAAGCTCACATGATTAGGTTTGTTTTGTTATTTAAATGTTTTTGTTAGCTGTTTTGTATTTTCTTTTGAAGCAGAGGCAGGGCGAAAACCAAAACAGCTACTTTTTTAATAAAAAATTCTAAAGAAAAAACTTTTTTTATTTTCAATTCCTTTTTGGTAGAGTGGGCTATCTTTCACAATTAGGCATCAACTTTCCCTGATTTTGGCTCAAAATGTTGCTCTTCCCCCTAATAATCCCTCCGCAAAATAACAATTTTGGAAGAAAACATGGAGGGTTTACAATTAAAAAATAACTGTAATAATCAGTGTTAAAGATTACTTTTATTTCAGAAATGCATGTAGATTCTTTTATTTTGTCAGCTGCTCAAATTCCCAGCTGTATTGTGTGGCTATTTTATATTTTTACATCACATTTTTGGTCCATTTTTCATAAAATTGTGTTTTTTTGGCAAATTAGTGACAAATCATTAAAGAATGAAGTTAGAAAATAATGACAGACATTTGAGTTTCAGATTTCATACCCTTCAGAAAATTCATACTAATGCAAGACCTATTCTATTATCTTTCTAAGTTTATAAGAGCAATATTTAAAAATTGTCCTTATTTTTGGGCCTTTGTCCTACTTCTTTGTATGGCTTTGTCCAGATTTCTTGCTCTGAGTTTGAGAGGTATGACATGTCAGGGCCATCACAGTCAACCAGAGACATTTCAAATTGTGACATACTTGTTGCACCCCACTCCCCCATGTAGTGACTCTGGATGTGTCCAAGCAAGGCAAGGAGTAGTTATGCAGTGTAAATGTGCAGAGTATCCCCCCCATCCAAGGTAGACACAAGTACTAGAGTGGCTTTTCATCTGTCCTTGATTTTTGCAGAATGGTCTGGTTTCTGTCATATTTTTTGTACTGTTGATTTATGCTTATTACTCAAAGTGCCTGTTGCTCTGTGTTTAAGTAGCAATACTTTAATGACCATCAGGTAAGCTTGGTTGAGATTGTAAGATGCAAGTAAGCTTTAATAAGCATACTGTTAAAGAATTGCCAACATTGAAAGCCTTTCTGTTGTTGAAATGTATAGAATACTTAACTAGATAATGTATAAGCCTTGGGTATTGAAATGCATATGACAGTATTTGTAAAAACGACAGGATTACATTATTTTAAGAAGCTCATTACACTTGGAGACTTCCAGTCATCTCTGCAGGCTTTACCTGTAAACTAAACAGAATGCCAGTCGTGTGGTCCATAACCTGTACAGTAATCCTTTTAAGCAATGTATCTTGAGCTTATTTCTTGTTTGCTTTTCATTTTTTACTTTGATCATGTTTTCCCCATGAAACAAGTAGATAGTTGTCAGGCAGCAGGTCTTTTTTTTGGATAAGAAACAAGTGGGGGCATCAGAGATTTCTACCTTCAGCATGTTACTTGGTACTTTAATAAAGCTGAATATAAATTATAATTAGAACTGCAATACAAGAAGTGGTTTGAGTTGAGTGCTGCTTGTTTTTCTTATACTTGATTTTGACTGGCATTCCATTAATGTATTTAAAAACTAATTTATTTTTTCATGCCTCACAATCTTTTTGTTTCCATCTAGATATTAAGTAAGCTGTTATGCAGCCAATGCATTGAAATATTTTTTATTCTTCTACACTTCATTTTGTCTTGATTGGACTCTCATAATGATGGTTTGGCACCCAGGGCAGTGAATTTAGTTAGTCGTTGTGGTTTTCAGCATAGCTCCTCCCCTTTCTAGTTGGCCACACCCCTTCCCATTGACCCCACCCATTCAGCTGTCTTCAGCAGCCCCAATTTGATTTGAAGTCACCAGCTGCCACTGCCCCCATGGTGAAGCATTGTGGTAGCAGTATCATGCTTTGAGGTTGCTTTTCTTCAGCGGGAACTGGGACTTTAGTCAAGGTGGAAGGAATTATGAACAGTTCCAAATACCAGTCACTTTTGGCCCAAAACCTTCAGACATCTGCTAGAAAGATGAAGAGGAATTTCACCTTTCAACATGACAATGACCCCAAGCATATGTCCAAATCAACAAAAGAATAGCTTCACCAGAAGGAAATTAAAGTTTTAGAATTGCCCAGCCAGAGCCCAGACCTAAATCCAATAGAAAATCAGTGGGGTGACCTGAAGAGGGCTGTGCACAAGAGATGCCCTCGTAATCTGACAGATTTGGAGCACTTTTCCAAGGAAGAGTGGGCAAATATTGCCAAGTCAAGATGTACCATACTGATTAGTCTCCTGCCCAAGAAGACTGAATGCTGTAATTAAATCAAAAGGTGCTTCAACAAAGTATTAGTTTAAGGGTGTGCACACACAACAAAGTATTAATTTAAGGGTGTGCACACTTATGCAACCAGCGTATTGTATGTTTTTATTTTTTATATTTTTCCCCTAACAGATTTGTTTGCTTTTCAATTGATTTGTCCAGGTTATAGGTCATATTAAAGATAGGACAAGTTTTGAAATGACTTATTGTGGTCTTATTTTTTATATCACAAAAAACTGGCATTTTAACAGGGGTGTGTAAACTTTTGTATCCACTATATGTCACTGACACCAAAATGAATAATTTCCTCAAGTGACCTTTTCAGTGGTCTAACTATGTATGCATAAACACTTTACTAATACATAAGTGAATGTGTTTTATGCAGTACATTCTATATAGGAAAAACTGATAGAGGTTTAAAAGATAGAATCTATATATATCTTTCAGATATAGATAAAGATAAAGTATAAAATGCGTTAGGAAAACATCAGAAAATCACTTTAAATTCATGGTATTCAAGAAAGTTGCACATGATCCAAGAGGTGGGGATCTGAGGAATTATATTGAAGTAAGAGAAAGAAATTAGATTCTTTCTTTTAATGCCACATTGCCACCAGGATTAAGTTCGCTAGGAAGAAGGTTCCAGGATTTTTCAACAACATTAGAGAAAAGTGAGCCTCCAGCCCTGTTGTTTGACTTACAAATATTTACTAGAAGTCTATGTGATGAGCGTGTAATTCTGAGCTGGTTCCTTATGGGACATATAAATGTGGAGAGAGTAAACAATGTCCCTTTATAGCTAGCATTATTTTTACTAGCTGCGATAGAGTTATGCACAGTAACACGTTTTTCAACTCTGCATGTAGAAGGGTAGTGTACATAGCATGTTGTGTCCACTGACCCTCTTTCTGTGTGGGAAAAGCAGAAAAGTTAATTAGAAAATAAATATATGAACATCTGTATGATATATTTAGGAATAATCAACAAGAAAAACCTAGCCAAGCAAGAGTTTGCACTGTGGATTATGGGATATATGCAACTGGGTACAACTCCATGTTTCTAAAGTTATCCAAACAGTCCACTTATGCTGTGCTGATGATGTCATAACAAGACTGAAACATGCATGTCCACAGCTATTGGGGTTCGGCCTGAATTTGTCCAGTAATTGACTTAAAAAAGAAATAAGTCATGGGAATTCAGAACTGCTATATAGCTGAAACACCTTGTGTCCTTAAGTGGTCATATGCATATATCTCATAATCCTCTTTTACAAGAGGTTTCATGGAACCACACAGTGGAAACTCTAGCTTAGCTAGGTTTTTTTTTGTTTTCTCCATTTGGATTGGCTGTGTGTATTGTTTACTCTTTTATTTAATTGTTAGATAGGATATATTTCCAACAACTTAATGGCTAGGGGCAACAGCTGGGTACAAAAACACTGTGTTTCTAAAGGTTAGCCAAACAGTCCATTATGCTGTGGTGATGATGTCATAACAAGACTGAAACATGCATGTCCCCAGCTAGTGGTGTTTGGCTTTTTTGGCCTGAATTTATTCATTAATTGACTTAAAAGAAATAAGTCGTGGGCATTTAGAACCACTATACAGCTGAAACACCTGGTGTCCTTAAGGGGTCATTTGTATATATCCCATTATCCTCTTTTACAAGAGGTTTCAAGGAACCACACAGTGTAAACTCTAAATTGGCTATGTTTTTCTTGTTTTTTCCAGTTGGATAGGCTGTGTGTCCTGTTAAAGCTTTTATTTAGTTGTTAGATGTGATATTTTGCAAACACCTTAATGATTAGGGACATCTCGGTACAACAACCCTGTGTTTCTAAAGGTTAGCCAAACAGTCCAGTTATGCTGTGCTGATGTCATAATAAGACTGAAACGTGAATGTCCACAGCTAGTGGGGTTTGATTTTATCAGCCTGAGTTTGTCTGTTAATCAACTTAAAAGGAAATAATTTATGCACATTCAGAACTGCCAAATAGCTGAACCAACTGGTGTCCTTAAGGGGTCATTTGCATATATTCCTCAATCCTCTTTTATAAGAGGTTTCAAATAACTGCACAGTGGAAACACTAGGTTGTCTAGGTTTTTCTTGTTGTTTTTTGCAGCTGGAGTGGCTGTGTGTCCTGTTTGCTCTTATATTTAGAAATAATTAAATGATTATTTAATAAATGCAATACGAGGCTACAAATCTTACTACACTTTTTGGCCACAAAACCAGGACCGAAACACTAAAGGTGGAGGAGTGTCCATATTCACCAAGAATATTCACACCACCAGGCTAGTTATCCAGCACAATGCGTCTGAAGTTCTCCAGGTGCAACTAACACTAGGTAAGACTGCAATCCAAACTGTAGCTTGTACAGATCCACCACCATGCCCCAAGATTCTCACTACACATTTCTAAACATACTGGAAAATATTAAGATACAACCAAACACCCTAATACTTGGTGATTTCAACTACCCTGCCATTAACTGGGAAAACTACTCGTGTATCAACACCTTTGCCCAACGGTTCTTGGAATTCATAAATTCCAATGACTTGGATCAACTAAACCATAGTCCTACCAGGGGCTCCAATATCCTAGACTTGGTCATTACCACCATGGGAAATCGATACTCCACACCTATGGTCATTCCCTCGTTGTTCATGTCTGACCATAAGCTAATCACCCTTGACATTCACATCCCTCCCCCACCCCCCACCCCCAGTAAGGAAACCTCCGTAAAAAACTACTCCAAAGCCAACTTCATGCTACTCAACTCAGAAGTGACAAACATCATGACACCCATGCAGACGGGAACTGAAAGTTCGACTGCTGAATCCTACACTAAGGCACTATATGAGCACATCCACTTGTGCATGAATTGTGTCATCCCAAATAGAACCAAGATGCTCTCCTCCAAAAAAAAGGAAGCCAATCTGGTGATCCCCTTCCATAAACAAACTTTACAACAAAAGGAAGAAACTGCTGCAGAAGAGGAAACTCCCATGATCCAAAAAACTCCCTTACCAGCCTCAGTAAGAAGCTGAGATCCCTCAAAAAACCCTCCAATGTTAGTTACAAAAATAAAATTGCCAAAGATTCCAAAGACAACCACAAGGCATTCTATAGCTATGTCAAGAATCTAAATGGCAATGCTCAGATCTGCTCTGAGCTACAACAGAATGGCATTAAATATACTGATCCCAAGGATATTGCCAATATCCTGATAGATCAATTCAGTGCCAACTTCGTCCCCCTCTCACCCCCTAAAGGGCCCATCTCAATTCTGAAATATTGCCAAATTCTGGTAATAATGGCCACACAGGTAAAAACTGCACTTTCCAAAGCTAAGACTACCCCATCAATGGGACAAGATGACATCCCATGCTGTGTACTACATGAACTACAAAATGAACTGGCACCTCACCTAAGTGTCATGTTTAATCATAGTCTCACCTCAGGCTTCGTGTTCTTTGAGTGGTGCACAGCTACAGTTATCCCACTCCACAAGGGGGGATCCAGCTTGGATCCTGGGAACTACCACCACATCAGTCTGATGAACCTGATTTGCAAGGCCATGGAACTTATTATCATGGAACCTATAAACAAAGACATTGGCGACCTTCAAACCCCCAGTTTGGGTTCATCAAGGGCCGTCCTTGTCTCCTGAACCTGATTGACTTCTTTGAATCAGTCTTCAGAGCTGTGTACGAGGGTAAGGCGGTACACAAGGCCTATCTGGACCACGCCAAGGCCTTCGACACCATCCCCCACTCTGGAATCATAGATAAACTTACTAAGCTGGGCATTAATCCGTATGTCACTTGATGGGTTGCCAATTGGCTTACTGACAGAACCCACACTGTAAAAGTGGCCGACTCCAACTCCAGCTCCAGATACATGACAAGTGGAGTACCTCACGGTTAAGTCCAGGGACCGCTCTTGTTTGGCATCTACTTCTATGAAGTACAGGCCAACACTAAGGGACTCTGGCTAACAAACTTCGCAGATGACTGCAAACTGGGAGCCATTACTGAATCCCCAAATGATGTGGATATTCTACAAAAGGGCCTTACAGAAACAGATGCTTGGTTCCAGAGCCATGGGTTCAACCTCACTGCCAAGAAATGTATAGTTATCCCCTTTGGGGAAAAAAACATGTACCCATGAATTGCCACCTAGGTGGCAGTGCACTAAACACTGAAAGTGTGATAAAAGACTTAGGGACACAGGTGGACAGTCATCTCACCTTCGATAACCATATTGCCATAACAGTCAGGAAATCCTTCTATGTAGCACACCTCATCACTAAGGGCTTTTCATCCAGAAAAAAGGTGGTCATTATCCCACTGTACTCATCCCTCATTGGACCCATTATAGAATACAACACCCCATTTGGTATGTACCTTTCAAGACATCTGCAACAACTGGAAAGGCCACAGAAATACCTCACTAAAAGAATCACAAGCCTAAAACAGATACCCTATGCTGACCATCTAAAAAAACTCCAGCTATACTCTGTTGCATATCGTCTACTCAGATGCGATCTCTGCTTAACATACAAGGTCATGTCAAACCCAGAGCCTTTGGACATGCTACACTTAAAGAAATCCCAATCTCTCAGAGCCACATGCTCCAGGTATCTAAACCTTGTGATCACAATGAACAAAACATGCTGAAGGGATAGGTTCCTGACCCAGAGACTCCCTGGACTCTGGAATAGACTGCCCATATATGTCAAGCAGAGCACCTCTTTGGCCCTCTTCAAAAGGAACCTTGATGATTAGATGGGAGATAGGAAATTCGCCCTGGGAATCACATCAGTCACACTGCTAGACAGTGGTCCAGGGAAGTAAATATTGTGGGAAGAAATAGCCAGGGGATTGTTATAGCTAGGCTTGTAGGGCCGATAGCCTAGTACCAACCTATAAACCTATAATGCTTAAACATCTTGTTTAAATATTTCGTTTTAGAGCAGGTGGTGGAAGACCCATGGTGGCATGGGAGAGTAAAATTGAATATCATGAACTGTACTGGCAGTTAATAATGGATGCAAGTACTCCCCCCAGACTAAATGATAATATTTTAGTAGTACCTGTATTAAAACTTAGTCCGTGGTGGTGGTGCTGCGGTAGTGTTGTCGCCTCACAGAAAGACATTGTCCCATTCGATTCTCAGCTAGAGTGTCTTCTGTGTGGAGACATGCATGAATGGGCATACCTTCATTGAAGGTTGTGCATCAGGGCCAGCAACTCGGCACGTAAAAATCAACTGCCAATCATTAGCAGACCGGAGTTCTGCTGTGGCGACCCCTAACCGTGAAAAGCCGAAAGACACAACAACCTGTATTAAAACTTAGAGTGACTAGATTTTAAATATTTAATATTCCATATAAATTATATACACATGCTTTTTATTATATTTTATTACCATGCCATATGAACGTATGTAATTTATATGATAAATTACAACTAGGACATTAAATTTGCACATGGATGTTAATGAATGCATTTCTGGTGTTGTGAGATACCCAAATCAGTTTGTGTTTTGCATTTGTATTTGCATTTTTACAGTTTTAATTTGATGTTCACAGATACGTTTTTTTTTTTGGGGGGGGGTTAGGTATATGCTTAGTTTTGCTTGGTTTGTTGCACTGAGTCAAGCGTTTTTATATATACACTAACATGCATACATTATGTACAAATATCTTTTGGGTTAAGAAGTTTTTAAAATAATTTTTTTTACTTTTAAAATATTTGTTTAATATTTTGTATTATATATTTCATTATCTGTCTACTAATTGTTTCAGTCTGTTTTGTTTACAAATTAAATTAGAGTGGTCATGTGTTATAGGCCATGTGTATAATAGGTTGGTTTAAGTGTTTAATTTACTTTTGAAGAAGTCCTGTTTGTGCTGAGGATGACAGCACTAAATCAATAATACTTTTCTGGAATCATATGGCTTGTTGTTTCTACTCAGCTGGTCATTGTGTTTTTAGCTCTACACCTAATACACAGGCTTTGGATTTTTTTGGGTGCAATCTTTGTCAGCATGGGAGTATGTGGTGGACAGCCTACCTGGCTTTGCCAAGGTTAGTCTGCACTTGTCTCCTCTAGGCTTTCCAATATTGGCTAAACATTGTCCTCCCCATAGTGACCTTTATAGGAAATGCCAAGGTGACAAATCTTTGGACATAGCAGTAGCTCATTGTCTGGAGTCAAACAAAAAACTCTGCTCCCTTCAGGCTCTCTTCACCTGGGAGAATGTGTAGTTACTTAGACATGGTTTAAGGCTGCGGAGAATATCCTGGCAGTGCAGGGCTACAATGCATTTCACACATTCAGACCACCTACTGCACAAGCAGGGACCAAAGGTGGAGTTGTCTCAATCTATATCAACAGCAAACTCACCTCAATACTAGTCAAGCAGGATGATCCACTCAAGTTTCTTCAAGTCCATATTTCTGCAGACTAAAGTCCCATAACATATCCTTGTAAGCTATAGGTCTACCATTACAACCCAAAGAGTCACAACTCATACTTGGACTTACTGGAGGTCCCCATCATTTAACCCAATACCATATTCATGGGTGACTCCAATTACCCTACTATAAATTGGGATATTTACATGACCCAAAACATACAGACACAGAGATTGCTGGAGTTTGTAAACAAACACACACCTTGGACCAGATAGTCCATACAGGAGCAAACATAGTTGATCTGGTATTCACAAGCATGGGACAACACTGCCCCTCCCCCAATAGTGCAGTGCTGTCTATGGCAAGGTTGGACCACAAAATTGTTTCTTTCATAATAAAAATAAGTTCTGTGACCCCAACTAACCCTGTAATATTTATGAACTATTCTCAGGCAGACTTCATACTACTAAGTGATAACACGTCATAATTTCAAGACCTCCTCCCAGATCCTGAGAACATAGCTTTCTATTCAATATTGTTCACAGAAACCATGTAAAATCATATCAATAAATGCATAAAGACAGCTTTGCCTATGTGATGACCCACCACTGCCAACCAGTAATCAAGGAGTCTCAATCCTCATCACTGGCACCAGTTGGGGATGTACACTGAGAGGATTACAAGTACACACATAGTATTTCCAGATGCAGCTCTCTGCACCAAGTGCAATTTCCTTAAGAGCATACAGAGACCACAATCGGCCTGGGGCTGGTTCCTCTACCTTTCTCCAGATCCCCACTAAGACTCCCCACTGGCAAAGCTTTAGAACTGAGTCCTTAGCCAGGGTTCCAAGCCAAGTGCTTTGTATTCCTGTCCAAATAGCGGACACACACACTCTGGGGTTTGATTTACGCACACACACACACACACACACACACACACACACACACACACACACACACACACACACACACACACACACACACACACACACATGCATGCACATATGCACGCACACACGCACACACATGCACGCACACACATGCACACACACACACACACACACACACACACGCACGCTCGGGACACACACATGCACACACGCACACACTCATACTCACACACACACACACACACACACACACACACACACACACACACACACACACACACACACACACATATGGAAAGGCTGGCACAGGTTTAATAGCTATGCCCCTTCTGCCCAGAATATAAGATAATTACCACTGCCACCAGTAATCTTCTTATCAGCTATTTTAAGGCCCTTAACAAAGGGTGTCCAATCTTACTGTGTAATATTAATGTTAACGCAAAAGGTAGTTTGACCAAGAGCAACATTATAAGGAGTGGCCTATACAGTGTCATCAAATGAATATGCAAGTACTCTCAAAACTTAAATATCTCTACACAGATCAGCTACAATGAAAGGTTTAAATACATTTAATAATAAATAATAAAAGAACAAGGTAATTCTACATATGTATTCAGAGTGACATAAGAGTTCAATACCACAGGCAATATTTAAAACAACATTGCAGTACAGTATCAAATAAATAAAGAAAAACTTCTAAACTAAGCTTTACTATATTCCTGACTGTAGCTAAGAAAATTACTATAACCTAGCCACTTACTAATAAAGCAAGGCAGATATGGTGAATGGATCTTCTAATTGTTGTCAAGTCCAAGAAGGAATGCAGAATGCCCTGTCTCACTATTAGACTTCTCAAATTAATATCTAAAATATTACTTCTGGGATAGCCAAACAACCATTGATGAAGCTTGCAGTATTTAGCATCTACATATAAAAATATATAGACAAGGGCTTATCCTCTAATCTCTGGCAGATGCTGGAAGTCATAAAACAATTGCATTCCTTCATGTTTTAAAGACTAGTAATTAATTTAACCTAAAGACAATACAGAAAGTTTCCTCATACAGTCATTGTGTATCTTGTTGCATTGAAAACTGTAGGATACCATCTTTTATGGCCTGGCCATAAAGTAGTTTAATTTATGTATTTTTCTACCATTTAATAGACTGAGGTTAACATCCTGCATCTCAGTTTCCACTGTTAAAATGTATACATTTAAACAGTTACAATAGTGCATGTACATTTCTGCTCTCTTCCAGTAGGGCACATTGTGGTTACATTTCAAACAGCACTTTGCCAATACCTTTTTCAATACTGTACAAGCAGTTCGATATACACGTCATACACTTCTAATACATTTGTAACACAAGCATCTTGTATAAATCATTTTGATATTCACCAATGACATATAATTATTTACAAAATTCCAGCTACTTGTGCTGGCAGTATCTCATTTCATCACAGTCTTCCTGAAATAAGCCTAGAACTTACTCAAAAACAAACAATTCTGGTGGTATTCAAACATAAATAGGTTCTACAACAAAAGTAAAATAGTTATAGTCAGGATTCAGAAGTGTTACACTCAGCATGACAAAAGCACTCTCAGCAATCTAACCAAACAAACAAACAATTAAAAGGGCAAATTAAGTCTATTAAAGACAAATCTGAGGAAAATATATCCTCTCAGTAATGGACAATCACAAATCTTTCTTTAGCATTGTCTGAAACCTCTAAAACACCAAACAGCAGTGTGCAGAACTGATTGTAAATGGATTCACCGACAAAAAGCTGGAATAGATAACAAATCTGTGGCTGACAAATTCATCTCCAGTTTTACCCCATCTCCCACTCCTCCTGGCCACTCCCAAGGAAATATCATCAAGCAAAATCACTCCAACTATCATTTGGGAGCATGTTTTAGATGCAATTTCTAAGGCCAAAAGCACTGCATCAAAGAAGTCAGACAATATTCTTTGATGCCTCCTAAATAGATCGAAACATGATCTATCAGGACCACTGGAGTTACTGTTTAACCATATCCTCCAGACAAGCTTTGTGACACATGAATGGAGAACTGCAGTGGGCATCCCTTTGTACAAGGGGGGGCTATAAATAGACCCCAGAAATACAGATCCATAAGTCTGACAAGTCTGATATGCAAAGCCATGGAAAGAATCATCATGGAAATAATTAATAAGGACATAGAAAATCTTCAAACCTGAATGCAACCCAGTTTGATTTCATTGGGGCAGATCATGCCTCCTTATCCTGGTGGACTTCTTTGAGGAAGTCACCAAGGCAATGGATGAAGGCAAAATGGTAAACACCATCTAACGTTGTCTGGCTAAGGCATTTGATAAAATATGTCACTTGAATATTGTAAAAAAATCACAGATATAAACATAAACCCCTATGTTACATGCTGGATAGCCAGGTAGTTAGGATAGGGTAAACCATCTCCACAAAGCATCTGGTCACTAGCAGAGTCCCTCAGGGCTCTGTGCTGGCTCCACTCCTTTTTGACATCTCAGAGCATGCAGAATAGCTTAATCATTTAAAGAAGTTAACAGTTGGACCAAATATCTTTTTTATCTGTGATTTTAACTATCTGCAAATAACCTGGCAAACATCTGCTCTAAACAATCAATGCTCCCTTGGAAATAAAATCGCTGTTCTAAGTATTTAGGATTGTAAGCTTTCACTTACATGGGGTCGATAAGTCAGTGTTCACTTTTTTAAGCGTTTGCTGATTTAATATAGACCCACTTAGGACATAAGCAATCATACACTTATATAAATGAAAACAAACCACACCAACACAATCCTAGTTGCAAACATTTTACATTACAAACCATAATGGCACAGTCGCAGTTGCAAACATTATACATCACTTATAATCTACCCAATCATTTTCAGTTAAACTTTATATACCTCATTTATGCCCTGCCTTCTTTTAAACCTCATTCCTCCCCTGTATGTATTGTTCCCACAATTCCCATTTTTTCCTATGAAGTTTGCTCCTACCCTTTTCTAAAGATCTAAATTCCAGTTGTTTAATCTCTGTTACTATATTCACTGTTTCTAATATAGCTGGTTTAGATTTTGATTTCCATTTTCTAGTAATTGCTTTTTTTGTCAGCTACCATAATTAGACACAGCAAAACCTTATCATGTCTAGGCAATTCCGATTCTGTATCACAGCTCAGTAAAATAATCTCCCTCATCACACCAATCCATCCACCCAGCATCTCTGCGAGTGCATCCTACAGGGAACCCTTAAAGTTCATCAGCCCACTGCACTCCCACAGAACGTGTTCCCAAGTAAGATCTTTTCCCCTTCACATCCCCAACATTTGCTATCTACCTGAGGAAAGATTCGTTGGAGTCTACTTGGGGTATAAAAATATCTCTGTAAACATTTCCAAGCAAAAATCCTAAATCTTCTAGATTTTGTTGCATATTTGGGAGACATACATATATCCTCCCATTGTTTCTTTGTGAATTGCTTATCCAATCTCTCTTACGAAAACTTTCTAACCTCCTCTGATTAATTCTCATAGTTATCATGCAATATTTTATATGCTCTACTAATTATTCTTTTTTAATGGCAGCTTCTGTTCTAGATTCTACTAAAAACTTTACCAGTGCTGGTCTTTCATTTAGGAGTGCCCCCCATTTCTTTCTCTTTCCCTATACTCTGATATCAATCCTTGACAGGGAAGGCAATCTCTAACCTGCAGTCCAAATAAATTCTTGGCCTCTTCCCATTCTATTACCTTTCCCTTTCTAGATATTTGCTTCCAATACCTTGGTTCCTTTGCCAGTTTTCTCTAATTAATTCCACCCCCTCATTGCCTAATTACTTACAGAATCAAAGTTTTGAAGTCAGTCTGGCCTCTCTTCTATCTGACACAAAAACAGTGAATTGTGGGGTACCAGAAGGTTCAGTAAAAGAGCCAATGCTTCTCTTCATTTTTAATAATGATATCTTAACTGACCTTCTATTATATGAACTAGTGTTTTATGCTCACCATATGTCAAGTCTGATAGGCCACAAAAGAACTAGAGTAAAGGGCACAAGTGGACTTCAATCAACTATGTGTGTGGGAAAAAAAAGAAACACAGTCTTTTAGTGAGTTAAAAGAAATCCAATGTGATGTTGTTTGCTCCAATTCAAAACCAATCAAATAATGATTTTCTGGATGCAAAAACAGGACAAACTAACTTTTGAGGGTCCATCAGGGATGATAATTTGCAAAGTGTTTCAGTAAAGGTAACTCCTTCTTGGCTCTTTTTATTAAAATTGAACACAGAGGCAGTGGTACACAAACCCTTCTACAGTTAGGCTTCAAAATATCAAATCTCCAGTCACACGAAGCATTCCTAACATTGCTATGACTGTGATTATGCATAGATTAAAATATGGACTTCCTAATTATTACACTGTTTTCAACAAGTAACACACTCAGACTTCAGAAAGCTGATAAAATATGCTGCTCTCCTACATTGAAAGTCTGCTGACTCACCACAGTGATTGCCTGTATAGATATTAGTGACTACTAAATTGTTGCATGGCTGCTCTTACAACACTGCCCACTCTTACATGCTAAGTTAGTGGTCAGGACTATACTATACTCCCACAGAAGTACACAGTCATGAATAATTTCTGCTAAAAATGGTCTAACTGTTGATGGAACAGCCTTTTCAAATATGTGCCCAGCATCATAGAAACACTTACCCAAAATGCATTCACTTGTAAAACTAAACTGAAGTAGTACCCTGTCTAAGAAAATAAATGCATGGAAATGATTCAGTGGCAATGGTTAGTAAATATTGTCTATACATACTGACCTAATTATGTGGAATGACTTCTTTTGAAAGCTGTTCTATGAGGAACCAGCTGATGAGCAATGTTGAAAAAATGTACTTGCTGTGAAAATGATATAGTAAAAACCTTGTAAATATTCTCTTTTAAATTTTATGGGCTTGTCATTAAGATGTATTGGACTAGGGTTGACTTTTTTATTCCTGTATTATTGGAAACATTGTGATACAAATTTTTGCATTAATGTTTGCAGTGCTACCTCATAGCATAATGCATATCACAGACCTTTGTGGTGAGTTTCTTTTTCACAAGTGAAATTTATTTGACTTTATGTGTCAGACTGCACACCAGGAAAGGTGACATATAAGGGCATAATTTTCCTATGTCCTATCCCTCTGCTGTAGATGGATAAAACCTGGACTATGACCCAGATGACCTGGGTTTCATTAGCAGCTTGGGAGATGAATGGGCCAGGATGGGGTGGGGGCTGCGAGTGAAATGCCATAGTGGTTCACCCATTTTGGGGGTTGGGAGGGAGTGATAGGGTCCTCTGTACTGTTTCTACCAACAGGATAAATGAGGAATTGCTGGACTAGCTATTGGCCCAGTGTGACTATGTTACCTATGAACCTATTACATTCCATTTCAGTGGAGGATTAGGGCTTTGTCTTTGGGGGATTGGTATAATGTTAAAGTGTTAAACTCACAAACACAAGGTACAAGGTTTGATTCTCATCTTTCAAAGGGAAATTAGCTAGGTTTAAAATGGCCCACAAAGGCAGTCAGCCTAGTACTTACCTACGTGAACTGTTTACTAGATGTAGATTGGCTATCTCCTGAGTGGGTTATATACTGTAAACACCTGGAGTTTTGCTAAGTTTATATACTGCTGTACTTTGTAGTATTAATCCTATTTAGTGTCCAGCACGAGAACAAAGTGTGCAACTGGTGAGCCAAAATCACCATTATTGTTGTAGATAAAATAAATATGACTGCCTTCTCTGTTTCATCATAGTTATGTTATTGCCTTATAACATACTTTGGAAATTGCTGTCTCCTTTTTTAAGTTATTTACCTACTGATTTCCCGTCATCCGTTTACATCCTTGAAATGAACACTGTCATTTTAATGATTGTAGTGTAGTCAGATTTAATAATATTGTTGTGTCTCATTACTATTGCATTGTTCAATACAGGAAATCTTTCAGGTACTGTCAAATTGTTACTACTACTATTTCAGAGAATTTTGCATTGCTGCCACTTACTGATTCTAGAGTGATAGAAACCAAATGAACTTACTATCTCAGTTACTGATTGGACTTTTAGATTGTTATTGTTGTTCTATTGCTTGTTGTTACTAAATACGGTATTGCTGTGGCATTTAAAGCTACTGTATTACAGCACATCACCGCATAATGGCACACTGGATCACGCTCTCTGATGTACTTATGATTCCTATGTTAGGCTCTTTTGAGGTACCAGTTTTAGTAGTTACATTTCTCCTTGGGGTTTAGTGCCTAAAAGATGTCAGGTAAGTTTGGGTGATTAATCATTTACTATCCCCCAAAAGGTGTTCAGTGAATGATTTTCTTGTTAGATCGGATGCTCAGGTGCAGCATGCATCTATGGATGATGCTGTGAAGTTCATCAGGCAATTTTTGGAGGGTCCCTATTAGATCGATGAAAACACTAAAGATTGACCAGCTTAGTAATTGAAAATGCCGTTCTTCAGAATCACTATTGTGAGATTGCGGTACAGTAAAGTTCAGAACATTTGCCCTTTCCTCACTGTAGTGCAATCTCGGAGTTGGTATATATAATTAGCAGGGGGTGTGGGGGGCACAGCCTTCCACAATACCTCTTTCGATGAACAGCATTTTCAATTACTAAGCCGTTTGATCTTTTGTGTTTTCATCATTCTAACAGGGACCCATTTTAGGATTCCTGGTTTGTAATATTAGACACTGAAGCCACATTTTGGGTCTTACCAATTAGGGAGGAGGATTAGCTCTTCCTTGGGATGTGTGTAGGTGGGAAGTACTATTTTGATAAGACTATGTCTATACGTTATGCTATTACTTGTGCTACATTTGAAAAATTCAGTAAAGCATTGCAGTGGATATGACAGAAGTGAGTCTGTACTTAGAAAGTAGTCCATTATTTGGACTTTTTTATTGATTGGGTAATATCGAGAAGGAGAGGAAGTACAGATGGCATTTTTTAAGATGTGTATGAGATTGGGGGTAACCATGGAGAAACACAAACTTGAAGGTCGATGCATCCATCCCCTCCAGAAATACCATCAAATATCACCCCCCCCCCGCTATTACTAGTGAACAGGTCCTTAATGCTCTCTGTAAGGCTAAGAATCTTGCATCAATGGGCCAAGACAATATCCTAGGATGCCTTCTAAATAGCATGAAATATGACTTATCAAGCCCTCAGGAATTGCTATTTAACTGTAGCCTCCAAACAGACTTAGTGGCTTATGAATGGAGAACAGCAACAGTCATCCATCTGCACAAAGGTGGACCATCTACAGACCCTGGAAACTACAGATCCATAAGACTAACTAATCTCACAGACAAAGCTATGGAAAGAATTATCATGGGAATGATCAGTAATGACATAGGAAACCTAGAGTCACTGGAACCAACCCAGTATAGTTTCATCCAGGGCAGGCTTTGCCTACTCAACCTGGTGGACTTCTTTGAGAAGGTCATCAAAGTAATGGATGAGGGCAAAATGGTTCACACTTCCTACCTTGACCTGGCCAAGGCATTTGAAACAATACCCTACTTGGGCATTGTTGACAAACTCAAGAGGTTAAGTATAAACCCTTATGTCACCCAGTGGATAGTCAGCTGGTGCACAGACAGGAACCAGGAAGTTAGAATTGGGGAATCCACCTCTACAAAGAGGCCAGTCACAAGTGGAGCCCCTCAGGGATCTGTCTTGGGACTGCTCCTTTTTGACATCTACTTCTCTGAAGACAAGACCAATGTCAATGGCCTCTGGCTGACTAAATTTGCAGTTGATTGCAAATTAGGAGCTGTCATTGAATCCCCCACTGACACAAATGTTCTCCAAGAAGGGCTGATACAGACAAACAACTAGTGTCAGAGCCATGGACTAAAACTAAATGCCAAGAAATGCATAATAGCATCCTTCAGGAAGTCATCTACCCCTGGTAGCCATCACATTGGTAACAGACCTCTAAGAGGTGACCCAGTAGTCAGGGACTTGTGGACACACACACACACACAAACATAGGCAGTAATCTAGCCTTTGACCATCATGTGTCTACAGTAATGAGGAAATCATTTTATGGTGTGCAACTTATAAATAAAATTGTGGCATCTAGGTCAAAGGAAGTCATTGTTCCACTGTATTCAGCATTCATCAGACCTATCATTGAATACAATACCCCCTTTGGTATGTACCTAACCAGGCATATCTAACAACTGGAACATCCACAGAGATTCCTCACTAAAAGAATACAAGTTATAAGTAACATGCCCTATGCAGACTGCCTCAAGGCCCTGTCCCTGTATTCTGTCTCTACAGGCTGTTTAGGAGAGATCTATGCCTGGCATACAAGGCATTATCAAACCCCACTTTGATGGACCTCCTGCATATAGACAAAACAAACAGCACCAGAATTATCCATTCTAGAGACTTAAACCTTGTCTGTGATATAAATAGGACCTGCTAGAGAGACAGGTATGCATTCTAGTAACTACCCCTTCTCTGGAACAGGCTCTCCATCCAGGTGAAGCAAAGTTCCCTCCTAACCCAGTTCATTTGTAACTTGTACAATTGGATGTGGAACAGGAAATTCATCCCTGGTTTGGCACCAATGTCTCTAAAGGACACAGGTAACCTGTACATGGTTCATATCCCAAGCCCCTGCTGACACTTATCAAGGGTACCAGAACTTGTCAGAGATATAGGATGCATGGCTAGGTTTAAAAAGGCCCTTGTGGCCATTAGCCTAGTACATACCTATGAACCTATGAACCTATAAGTTGCAAGATTCTCTTGGGATGACAGTGGACAGCCACAGATGTTTATTTTGCTTGCTGGGAGAAACTGCAGATGTTGCGGATCAAGGCTGAGTGTGTAAACAGGAAGGATAAGGTTAGAGTTAAGAAAGTGATGGAGTTATTTAGCTTGATGAATTTTGCATGCAGGGCAGTAGGGGCAGTAGGGTCAGGTAGGACTTTTTGTAGGTCAATTGCTGTCTTGTTGAAAAGAGGAAGGAGTAGTAAGCACCACTGGGCCAGGGTTACCTCACTGGTGAAAGAAGATCTGAGTCTGTGGTCAATGTTTCTGGACAGTTTCAATTTTGTCTCATTTTGGAAGGAGTGGCTGATGGATATGGACTTATGTCTGCTTATGGATGCATCTGGGGTGCAGGGAATGGATGCATACTTTGATGATAAGTAGTTTTCAATAGGTTGGTCTGCAGAGTGACCATCAGAATGGTGGAGATATGTGGCATTTTTAAAACTCATACCTATTTGAGCAGTGTCAGAGGTCTTGAAGGAGAGATTGCAGACTAAGAGAGTGATTTTTCTTTCTAACAACAGTACAAAATTCTAAGTCTGCTTTGGCTTTATTGATTTTGAAAAAGTTGATGTTGCAGAGTTTGTTAATTGATTTCAGTAGTTCAGTCAGGCATGTTCCTGGGCATTATAGTGAGATAGCTGATGATCTTTCTCTATTGCCTGAGACAAGTCAAGAATCATTGGTAGTGCCAGAGGAGATGTGGAACATTGCAGGTTGGTTGATTCAGAAAACTTGGTCAGTTTCCGCATGGAAATCATATAATGCAGCATTAGCAGGGTTTTCTTCTCTTGTTAGGCAGTTGCCAACTCATGATACACAATGATCAGTTATTTTATTCATGAAGTACTTGGTTCATAGCTGGCTTCTTGGTGAAACAGGACAATCAGGGTGCATTTAGGGCTCTCAGAGCAGCTACTACATTATCATATTTAAGGGAAGTCACAAATGCTTGGTTGGTTAGTAGAATGGTTAAGTGTTGGGACAGAGTTAACAGTCCAACTCAGGGCAGTCATTTTCCTATAAACAAGCAGTTCCTGCAGGGGTTATTGAAATGTTTGCATGTGCTGACAAGTAGTCATGTGAACTGGAATTGTATGATTTGGGTGACAGGGAAAATGTGTATGTATACGGGGGCTTTTAGAGTGGGAGAATTGGTGGGTACATTGTTGTGGAGAGATGTTTGTATTACAGATTCGGTGGTGGTGATATGGTTGTGTCTATCTAAGCCAGAACAGGCGAGGAAGGGTCAGCAAGTAGTGTTGCATAAGAATGTAGATCGGTTGTTATGCACAGCAACATGGGCAGTTCACTTGTAGGGTAACCATTTGAAATGTAAAGATTTACTGGAGTGAGTCCCAAAACATGGAGGCTGAATGGCTGAAAGATTGCACTTGCATATACAAAGTCAGAAATGCCATTTCTTGGGATATTCCCTTTTTTCCAAGGTATGGCAATCTCGTAGTTGGTATATATAAGTACAGGGATGGTGGTATCCCCACCCATCAAAAAAAGTTTTTACAGCTTGTCAGCACTAGGCATTTTGAGTTCCAAAATTTCAATAGGGAACCCAGTTGGAGAGGTTATGCAATGATACTTCAGCTGAGTTTTTTTTTTTTTGGTTGGAAGATGGTATGTTATATTGGCAGTGCAGTTTTCATTTATGGTATGGAGGGCATTGTACAGTCAGGGCATTGTTGGACATAGGTTTTCAGCACATTTCATTTTGGATATGAAGGGATTCTGATTTGGCTGAAGAGAGCAAATTAGTGGCATTGATTCATAGGGTGGGTAGATTGTGATCTAAAGATTGTCAAATATAAGATAATGGTATTTTGGTAGTTTATTTTCTGTTGTTCTTATTTTTCAGGTAGAAATGCTATCTTGTTTGATCATTCTTTTATTTTCTGGGCAGCAAGAGAACCTGAATCAGACAGATGGATGCTGTGTTTGGAGCAGGATAGATGGAATGTGTTCTGGCATGTCTTCAGAGGGCTATGTTGGCAGCAAATCTTTTTTTTTTAAACAAGAAACATCTTTATTAAATTATCACGTGTGACATAGACCATGTTACATTTATATAAATGAAAATAAAGCACAGGGAAACAATCAGTTGCAAACATTATACATTCCAAACCATGCTGACACAATTGTAGCTGCAAACATTGTACATCACTTTTAACATATCCAGTCATTGTTAGTCAACCATTATATAGCTCATTCAAATCCTGCTTCTGTTAAACCTCATTCCTCTTCTGCATATACTGATCCCACATTTCCCATTTTCCTATGTAATTTGCTCCTATCCTTTTCTAAAGATCTCCATTCCAGTTGTTTTATCTCTGTTACTATCTTTGCTTCTTCTAGTAAGGTTGTCTTAGACTTTGATTTCCATTTTTAGTAATTGCTTTTTGACAGCCATCATAATTAGACTCAGCAAGGCCTTACAATGTCTAGGCAACTCTGATTCTGTATCATAGCTCAAAAAAAATAATTTCCCTAGTTATTCCAATTTGCTCACCCAGCATCTCTGACAGAGCAGTCTGCAGGGAATCTTTAAAGTCTGACAACTCATTACACTCACAAAAAACATGTTCTCGGGTACCTCTTTCTTCCCCATCACACCTCCAACATTTGCTGTCTACCTGAGGAAAAAAATTATTTGAAGTGTGCTTAGGGTATAAAAATACCTATTTGAATACATCCATGCAAAGATCCTAAATCTTCCTGATTTTGTTGCATATTTAGGAGACACACATATATCACCCCATTGTTTCTTTGTGAATTGCTTATCCAATCTATCTTCCCAATCCCTCCTAACCTCCTCTGATTGATTCTTATAGTTATCATGCAATATTTTGTATGCTCTAATAACTATTCTTTTCTTAACTGTAATTTTTGTTTTAGATTCTAGTAAAAATTCTACCTGTGTTGGTCTTTTATTTAGGACCCCCTATTTCTTACTCTGATATCAATCCTTGATATGGAAGGCAATCTCTAGCCTTCAGTCCTAATAAGTTCTTGACATTTTCCCATTCTATTGCCTTTCTCCCTCTAGTTATTGGCTCCCAATACCTTGGTTCCTTTGACAATTTTCTCTAATACATTCCTACCCCACTCTTGCCTACAGTATCCAGTGGCAGCTGGTGACTTCAAATCAAAATGGGGGGGGCTGCAGGAGACAGCTGAAAGGGTGTGGCAAATGAGAAGGGGTGTGGTCAACTAGAAATGTGTGGAGCTATGCTATGAAATGCAAAAACAGGGCCTTTAATTAAATACACTACCTGGGTGCCAATCTGTCCTTATGAGAGTCCAATCAAGACAAACTGAAATGTAGAAGAAAAAAATATTTCAATGCATTGGTACATGACAGCTTACGTAATATCTATTTTTTTTACTCAGATGATTTTTATTTTAAATTGCAATAAACAATAAATGAAAGGAAATCCAAAAATTGAAACACCAAACCACGAACAAAAACAGATCAAGGCAGAAACCAGGAACCTTCACAAAATGTATTCCAAATTTATTTCAAAAACAAGTAACTCCACCGTCGATTTCAATAACTATAAAAACAGACAGCACAAATTTCAGTTGAGCGCGCTTTCTCCTTGTTACAATAACAAAGCTTCTTCAGAACTAAAAAATCCTCCATAACCTTTCCTCTTATATATTACAAGCAATCAATACACTAATTGCATCTAATTACATTTGCTGCTCATCTTAAAGCAATACATTGCTATACAAGCTTAAATGCTGTTAAAAAAAGTATTGCGTGTAAAACTGTATGTTGTATATGTTTGCAATTGTATACAAGAATACACAAGTTTAAAAAGTTTTCCTACCGACAAATGAAAAATAAAAATGCATGTGTGTGTATATAAAGATATACTTTTTTACTGTATAGACACCTCTAACTAAGTGGACATAATACATGTAAAACATTTCCCCTAAGTAATGCATATTCCTAAATACTCAACCTAACTATACTGTTGAAATTGCTAGTATCGTGTTTAAAAATATATGTATTCTGCACAGTAAAAATTTAAATCAGGGCAGGTAAAAAACAGCCAAATAAATATCTAACTCACATAAAATATAAATGAAAATACATCAAGGAACATATTTAAATTATTTATAAATGTTTATAATTTAGCCTGTCTTAATCTCAACACACTCTGTATGCTAATGCTGTCATTCAATCCAGGGGTGGGGGGTCTACTGGCATCCAATTTTAGTTGCCAAAAAAGTTCCCTATATTCAACCCTTGATTCCCAGTTGCCCCCCCCTAGGATCCATCACTACCTGCTCAATGACCGGAAATTTAATATTCATATTTTTGCATGTCAATGAATGTTTGTAGAATGCATTAGACTCCTTCCCTTTTTTATTTCATATGAGTGTTCATAGATTCTTTTTCTTAGGGTACGTGTAGATTTCCCTATATAAAAACTATTACAAGCCGTACATGTTCCAATATATACAATACCTTTTGTACCACAATTGCAGTGTCTGGATGGAACCAACTTGTATTTCCTAGTTGTAATATTAATCTCCTGTCGATCTAAAATATGTTCACATTGTCCGCAGGACCCACATTTGTATGTACCTTTCTTACTGTTAGAATTCCATGACTTGTTTAGTTCATTTGTCTCTAATAAATCTTTTAAATTCTTTCCACTTTTTCTAATGAAGGTGGGGTGATTAGGGATATAATTACTAATGTCGTTATTCATTTTCAAAATTGGCCAATATTTATTAATAATTTTTTCCACAATATTGGAAGTGTCCGAAAAAGTGTGTACCATAGCTTGGCTGTAATTTTCCTTTTCTCTTTCCTTCTTATTAACCATCGTGTCATCTTTCTGTCCTAATAATGGAAAATATTTGTTTTTTCTCCCGACTGCTACTTCCTCAATTAAAGTCTATATTAATGAATCCGGGTAGTCCCTTTCCAGAAAAAGTTTCTTTATAAATTTGACCTCCTCCAAAAACATCCCCTCTTCACTCTTCATCCTTGATGCCCTTATCAACTGTCCCTTTACTATACCCTTTTTCTGAAAAAAAGGGTGTCCACTTTGAAAATGTAAATATGTGTTAGAAAAGGTGGATTTTCTAAATAATTTTGAATGTAAAAAATTATGTGAGTCCTTATATAAAGTTACATCTCAATAATTAATACTTGTTTCATCGAATGTGTAGGTAAATCTCAAAAATTCAGTACAAGAAATAATATATTCATAAAATTGAAGGAATGCTAACTTAGACCCTTTCCAATAAATGAAAACTTATCACAGTTTACAATCAAGTTAGATAATTATTAACTATATACAAATTTACATTTAGCCTGACATTTTAAAACTTGCATAATAACAAATTACACAGATATAGTGTAATTAAAGTTAAATAGTACTTGCGTCATGAGGAGGTTAGCTCCATTTGCAAAGTATCAATCAAAGTTAGAACATTTTTCCAAGGGGTTTTAGTTAATGGCCTAGGAAACAGTCTTAATTCTTTGTTTTTTTTTATTTCCATTAAGGCTGTCCTCTTCAGTAGACATATGAAATCTTCTTTGCTAGGAGATGTGGTAGAATTCCATTTCTTTGTTATGCATTTCCTAGCTATAGCTAGTACAGTCCAAAGTAAATGAAGGTCAGTCTTATTTGAAGAATAAGCATTATCAGTTATATTCAGTAATAAGCAAATCTTGGTCATGACAAAATTATCTGTATAAATCGCCTGCAAGAAATTGTTAATACTTTCCCAAAAGGGTTTATTTTTTATACAGTCATATAAAATGTGAGACCAATCAGCTTTATTATACTGTTGACATCTCCAACATAACCCATCATTACAAGGATTGATTTTTGAAACTTTATCAGGGGTTAAAAAGGATCTATGAAGGAATTTCCAAGTAAATATTCTCCAATAATGAGAACAAAAAGTAAATTTTACTGAGAAAGTAAATTAGATTTATTTTCTGAGGTTAACTGAATCATATATTCTTTAGTAATATATTGCCAATATGCTGGTTTAGGTTGTGTTTTGTAATTTTTTATTAGATTATATAAATATGAAGTACCATTTTCCAATTTCTTATTATTATATAACATTTCATAGAGTCTGGATATAAAATTTGGTGTATTTGAAAAAGAAGAATTATTTATTATACTACATAGATCCTTGGAGTACGTCAATATATTCTGAAGTATTAACCATTCATGAGAATTCACTTTGTAAGTTGACATCATATATTGTAAATCCGATACTTGCTGATTTTTTTAGACAGTGTAACCAACAAATTAGATTTTTCTGTTTCCAAGAGAGGAATATATCTCTATGAATTCTATCTGGAAAGTTTTTAGTAATGTTGAAGGGAATTAATGTTGCAAACCAAAGCTTTAAATCCATATTCATGTTTATAAATTTCCTAAAATAGTCAAATAAATGATTTATTAAATTTGTCCTAGTTTAGTTATATTGTATTGATAATTTAAGGCAAGTGAGTACCATAATATATTGTCCTTGTCTAGAAAAGTAGAATTTTTAAGTAAATTATTTTCATTTATTATTATAGTTGTATGTAACAATTTCCAATTAGACATATAATTTGGATTGATCCATTCAACCACAGTTTTAAGTAAAGTTGCTCTTATATAAGATTCAATATCTTGGAAATTTATTCCTCCCTGGTCCCATTGTCTGATATGATGGGTATATGCAATTTTGTTTCTTTTAGGAAACTACAGAAATCTTAGCAAAATTGATGTTATTTTCTTAAGGTGAGTTTTCTCAGGAATTAACAAAGTGGCTTGTACAACATACAAAATATTAGGGAGAAGAATCATTTTAATTAACTGTAATCTATCTTCAAAAACTATAAATAACTTATTATATTTACCCACTAGAGAGTATATTGTAGCTATGATCCTTCTATAATTAATATTCAATATATCTTGAATATTTTCACATAAGTCTATCCCTAAGTATTTTATTGTTGAGACATGCATTTGGAGCATTTCTCCCCGGGCCTCCGCTGAAAACAGGATCTGTGGAACCTAGTCGGACATTCCCGGTCAACAAATGTTAAATAAATAAATAAATAAATAAATAAATAAAAATGTTCTCCTGTGATATGATTCTTATCTATTTGAAAATCTTTTTTTATTTAATAATAAGTATTTAGACTTTTGTTTATTAAATCGGAGTCCTGAGATCTTATGAAATTTCTTTATCAGATTATCTAATTCAACTAATGTTTCTTTTGAATTCAATAGTGTAAGAAGTATGTCATCAGCAAAGAGCATGATCTTTGAGTTATATTGACCAAATATATTTATTCCTTTTATCTTTGGATTGTTTCATATTAATATGCCAATAGTTCTATAGCTAATGCAAATAGAATGGGTGACATAGGGCATCCTTGTTTAGTACCTCTCGTAACTTGTATAGCTTCTGAGGTAAAGAGTTCGAATTTAACATAAGTTAAATTGTTTTCATAAACCTTTTTAATAATTGTAATGAAGGAGATGAGAAATTTATAAGCTTCTAAGATTTTAATTAAATAATTCCAGTTCAAGGAATCGAAAGCTTTCTCAATATCTAGCCCAATTATTAAGGTTTCTATATTTTCTTTGTTTAAATAATCAATTAATGTCAATATTCTTTTAATGTTATCATGTGGATGTCTATTTTGAAAAAAAAAACAGTTTGGTCATAGTTGATAATTTCATTCATATGATTTTTTATTTTTTTAACCAATATAGACATAAATATTTTGTAATCGTTATTTAATAATGAATTTGGCCTATATGAGCTGCATTGACTATCATCCTTGTTTTCTTTTAAAATGGGTGTGATTAAGGAGTATCTCCATGAAGGAGGAATTAATGCATGAGTCTGAATTTCAATAAATGTTTTATGTAGTAATGAAGTTATATTTTTGAGGAATAGTTTGTAAATTTCTGTGATTAAGCCTTCCATTCCAGGAGATTTACTAGTTTTACTTTCTTTGATTGTATCTATGACTTCTTTGTGCGTAACGGATTTTTGTAATTCATTTTGTAAACTTTCAGGGATTGGTTTAATATTTGAAAACACATTTTCTAAAAGGGGATATTCTGGCAAATTATTGTTATTTTTAAAATGATTTTTGAAATGACACTTGAAAGCATCTAGAATATCTCCTATTTCCAAAACTTTCTTAGCTTTTTCTTCATGTAGTATATTAACAATAGTATTAGCTTTAGATTGCATTTTAACTTTAAAAAATAAGTTATGTAAGTGTTTTGGAGAGGTGGCATAAGAATTTATTTTTAACCACTCCATGGCTAAATTAGTTTTGTGATTTAAGATTTCAATATATCTTTTATTTAAGTCTTCTATTGTCTTCTTATTCTCTAATAAATTATGAGATTTTTTAGATTTTAAATAATGTGAGATTCCTGTGTAGTTCTTGAAGTTCTAATTCCCATTCCTTGATTTTATTTTTATACTAAGCAATAATTTTTCCATAGATATAAGCTTTTAATGAATCCCATACCATTACTATATTCGCTTCTGAGTTGTAGTTTACATCTATAAAGAAATTGAGTTAATTCACTAACCATTGCTTAAATTCTTTAATTTTTGTAATATATGAAGGAATTCTAGTAAGAAAAGCAAGTGATTTAACATTTATTTGCACTTTTAGAACAAGAGAATTATGATCTGAGAGGCGGCAAGGAATTATTGTAAAGGAAGTAATTTTTGTTTGAAGATCCTGGGAAATATATATCTCATCAATTCTGGTTTGGGTACCATATCTATAATCTTGATGGGAGAATACCAAGGAATTACTATCTATAAAATTAAAGGTATCTTTTAATTTTAAGGATTCAATCCATTTTTTAGTAATTTTGCAGTAGTTGTTAGACATAGAGATTTTTTTTTATTAGTAGTTTCAGACATATCTGTAATACAATTATAGTCCCCCCTATTATTAAATTACCTTTAAATATGCTTGTAATTTGATCTAAATGCTTTTTGACTGTCCCCATCACAATACCAGGAAACCAATATAGGTTTATTAGTGTCCACAACCTGTTACTAAACTTCAGAATGACTATAGCTATAAGGCCCTCATTGTCTATATATTTATGTATTATTTCAGGATTTAATAAATTGTTTCTCCATAGAATTATTACCCACTCTTCTTTGTTTTAAAATTGGAACATGCTAAGGTCTTGAACTCACTTGGGTTCCATGTGAAATTATCATTGCTCTTGAAATGTGTTTTCTGTAAAAAAATTATTTGTGATCTATTTAAGTTTAGATATCTTAGTAAGTTGGATCTTTTATTTGGACTATTTAGACCATTAATGTTTAACAATAATATAGAAAGGTCCATATCAAATTATTTTGAGGAGATATTTAAAGGTCTCATTGATTTTACCTGAAATCATCCCCTCCTTAAAAAATAAAGTATTATTGATTAGTACATAATCAATTATCTCAGTGAAGCATGTTATCACTAAGGTACTCAATAAGTGTACGTTAGGCTTGGTAAAAATAATGAACAATTTAAAAACTAAAATAAATACTAAAGTTAAAGTAGTTAGCTCATTAATCCCTACCCACCATGGAATGAAATACATTCCTAGTCCAACAGATTGAAACATCTGGTGAACTGTCACTCTATCTTCCTTTTCCCATTCCTTTGAGCTCCATATATACTGTAAATAATCAAGAAGTCTAATAAACAACTATTATTGTGATTTAAAAACATTTGGATGTAGAAGGCATTGTTTAATATGAATTAACTACTATAGCATTACCATCTAAACATAGAAAACAAATGCAGTTGAATTATACTATTTATTAACTTATTCAACTCATTGTATCAACATAACTTTCCATATTGGATATGAATTCACTCATTTAAACACACAGACACTTTAATCCTTGATCACAAGGCTTGCAAGCAATAACATAAATTAAGAAAGAATATCACATCTTATGATATATAAACATATGCTTTCACGAACTGTTCATCAGATATAAAAGAGACTGTATAATCTAAATATAGGCTTAATCTTATTATATTTCAGCTAATAGTTATAGTAATGCTTTAGAAAGACAGTCAGAAATGTATATGTTTAAATTATCTAAGTGGTGTAAAGCATAGAAGTTTCTATGAATGTGTTGATCAGGTACTTATATAATTTTAGTTGCTTTGTTTACTTTAATAATGATTTTGTTAACACATGGTTCAAACAACAATTAGATTTAATTTTATATTATCTTGTATGGGGTATAACTAGATAAGGTAAATCTAGCTTGTTTCCTAAAGTGTGTTGTGAATGTGCTTCTGTAGGGTATGAGTATACCAACAGCCAATCAAAACCTTATCGACTCATTGTTATGACAACATTAAACTACTCTGCAATTGTAAAGATAGGAGAAAACTTTTTCCCTAGTTCGTGCATACTCCAGTCTAAATAGACTTTTATAAAACTTCACGAGCACTTATTTCCTGCTCAAACAACTGCCGTGAAAATGGAAGAGAGAGGAAGAAAAAAAAAAAAACGGCTCAAAACACTGACACTCTCCCTCGCAAGGAGAACACCACCCCTGACCCAAAGACACCAGGGTCAGCTCACATCATGTCCATTGCACCTTTAACCCCACTCATTGCATACTATCTGACCTCATACAACACCAATTCACTCGACCGACAGTGCTTCTCCAATCTGACCCGACACAACTGTACATCAGTTCCACATAATCTGCAACTACAACCAACAAAAACCGTACCATTCATTATCAATTCAGAAGGCAAAGCAGTACATCACCAGAATTACAACAGTTCCCGGCCTCTATTCCACAGAGAAATCCCACCAATTATCCCTGACAAGTAGAGATCACCAGATACTTCAACAAACCCTGCCCAGAAAATCACTACACTGTCAGCCAAATTCCCGAAATAGGAACAATCGTCAAGCCATTCCAAGTAACAACTGTTTCAGCAATGCAGCCATCTAAGAATCCCAAACCCTACTTTCAGTAACAATTTTTTCCTCTAGCTGCAACAATAGTCCCAGTCCTTGCAGCAAGCATACAATGACAGACCAGACAAGATTTCAAATAGGGCATAACCATGGAGTACAACCTTTCTTCATCAGTGCATCTGAGGCAATAAGCAAAAAAAATGTATTTCAACATAATACCAACAGTGATGATTAAGGCAATACTCTCCAGATGCATACACATTGTTTAAGGCCATTGCAAAGACCCCAGCTAATTATCAATGACTGCAATGTATATATTATGCAATAGGCTGTGGGCAGTATAACAAAGGTCAAAATAAATGGGTATGCAATAATTGTCATTTATGCCAGGGACGGAAGTTGATGTTTTAATACTGTAATGAATATAAAGTAATGTGTAGTCTGTGTGTATTTGCAGTTCGTTAGATCACCTCTTCCATACATTACTCTAATGCATCGTCCAAAGGCAGGACATTCATTTTCACTTAATTCAAATAATTCTATACTGTTCCTGATCACAGTATGTTAGTTACTAATCAATCTAACATTTTAACATGGAATGAAATTTAGGTAGCATATTTAAATGTAAAAACAAAAATAGAAAAAAAAAACTGTTTTATACGCACATAGACTGACAACCACACACCAGTCTGGAACAATCAAAGCCAATCAGATAAAGCATATATATATTTACTCTACCATTACTAAATGATAAGCAGGTAAACTCCAGATTTATATTATAGACAATTTACTACATGTAATAACTGCAACTCGAAATGAGTCTCTTTCTTAATGTCCTCATTCACATCAGCAATGAGGAAATACTTTCTTGTTACTTTAATTTTAACCGACAGATCTCAATAGCATTTCTCCATTTAAAAATGGGAATGTTTCGTAGCTATGAGGAACATTTCATTAATATAGTCTAAAAAGCCTATATGTGCTACTGTATGAGACTCAGACTGAAAATAACAATAAACATTTTAATAAAAGAAAAAATAATTAATTAAATAATAGACATTACACTAGTAGGCTGAAAAACATAGTTATAAAACATAATAATTTAACTTTGACTATGATATTACTAGATTAAATAAATAGCAATATTTAGTAGTAGAAATTTTTAACATTTATTTATTAAAACAAAGAGAAGATGAGAAACTTAATAGGATGATAAGACATGTATAAATAGTTATAGGAAACATACATTTTCTTGTATTTATATATATATATATATATATATATATATATATATATATATATATATATATATGTGTGTGTGCTGTGAATAAATGCATGAGATTAAAGGTATTAATACATAGTGAGACCATTTAGATGCTTTTAATAGTTAGGTTGCAGAAGACACTTTGAGAGATTTCATAGAAGTTGGTACTTTAGATTCAGTTTTCTGTTTCTTTTTTTTGACATCAGTCCAGCCATTTTTGTCAGTGTTTCTCTTCAGGGATGGGGTTGCCCATTCCATATCTTCAGAAATGGTTATAATGTTATTGTTTTGAATGAAATGCAAGGCTTCTTCCAGAGTGCTGAAGGTTCTCATCTCACGTAGGTGCATTATTTTAATTTTTGCAGGAAAGGCTATTTGAGCTTTAATATTATCCTGTTTTAGAGTTTTTATTAGAGGCCATACCTTTTTTCTCTGTTCCAGCACTTTAGTGGAGTAGTCATTGTCAAATCTTACTGTGTTCTGGTTATATTTTATAGGACTTTTCCTCCAAGCTGTTTTTAACACCAGCTCTTTGTTCATAAAATATAAGAATTTTACTATAATTGATCTTGGTGGTATGATGGATGTTGATGAAGTTGTTGCTGAAGTTCTATTCCCCAGAGCACAATGGGCCCTTTCTATTCCAAAGGAAAAACCTTCTTTAAGATTTAGAACCTCTGGTATCCAGGATTTTAGGAAATATATAGTGTTCCCTCCTTCTGTTTTCTCAAGAAAACCAAAAATCATGATGTTTGACCTTCTCTCTCTATTTTCAAGATCATCTACTTTGTTAGAAAATCAAGTATTTTGCTTCAAGAGAAACTCTGTGTTTCCTCCTCTTTGAGCCTTTGATCAATGTCAGTCAAAGAAGTTTCAATGTTTGTTAACTTTGACTGGTGTTGCTGAAGTATTTCTTTGAAGACTTCTGCTTGCTTCAGTGAGTTCTCTTCTAGGTTCTGTAGATTAATCTTAAAATCATCCATTTTTGTTGATAATTCTTGTAATGTGGTAGTCACCAGTTGTAGTTCCTTTTTTAGTGTCAAGTCAGCATAAGAATTCTTTAGGTTGCTCATCTCTTCAGATGCTGTGTATAGACTTCTAAGTAATTTGACAGGAAATTTCTTTTAGAAATCCACCAAAATTTGTATTTAGTTGCTTTAGACTATTAACTAAATATTTGTAGTAGTTTTGTTAGTAATAGATAATTTAATTTCCTGAATTTAGTACTAATCTATGGAGCTCCAAAAAATGCTGCTTTTCAGTTAGCCATTCAGGCTCCGCCCCTCAGCTTACTTAATATCTAGATGGAAACAAAAAGGTTGTGAGGCATGAAAAAATAAATTACATTTTAAATACATTATTGGAATGCCAGTCAAAATCAAGTATAAAGAAAAACAAGCAGCACTCAACTCAAAACACTTCTCCTTGTACTGCAGTTCTAACTATAATTTATATTCAGCTTTATAAAAGTACCAGGTAACATGCTGAAAGTAGCAATCTCTGTGATACCCCAACTTATAAAAATGTTTCTTATCCAAAAAAGACCTGCTGCCTAACAACAACTATCTACTTGTTTCATGGGGAAAACATGATCAAAGTACAAAATGAACAGCAAATAAGAAACAAGCTCAAGATAAATTGCTTAAAGGATTACTGCACAGGTTATGGACCACACATGATAGATTGGCATTCTGTTTAGTTTATGGGAAAAGCCTGCAAAGATGACTGCAAGTCTCCAACAAATGTAATGAGGTTGTGAAAATACTGTAATCCTGTCATATGCATTTCAATACCTAAGGCTTATACGCTATCTAGTTAAGTAAATATTCTCTGCATGGCAACAACAAAAAGGCTTTCAATGTTGGTAATTCTTTAACAGCATGCTTATTGACCTCCTTAATGACAGCCACACACACAGGCTAGAGCTAAAGAAAAAGATGATTACTGCACAGGTTATGTACCACACATGATGGATTGGCATTATGTTTAGTTTATGGGTAAAGCCTGCAAAGATGACTGCAAGTCTCCAACAAATGTAAGGAGGTTGTGAAAATACTGTAATTCTGTCCTTTATTACAAATACTGTCATATGCATTTCAATACCTAAGGCTTATACGCTATCTAGTTAAGTAAATATTCTCTGCATGGCAACAACAAACAGGCTTTCAATGTTGGTAATTCTTTAACAGCATGCTTATTGACCTCCTTAATGACAGACACACACAGACTAGAGCTAAACAAAAAGAAAGATTATCCATGGTAAGACATGTGGTAGAGCCTGCGATTCTATTACATGCTGTCTGGTTTTGTCTTATCTTTATAGCTACCACAGCTAGGAAATCACTTGAATGCATTTTCTCCAACCCATTTCTGTTGATCAGATTGTCTGCAAGTGACGTGAGAACCAGACACAATACAGTTTACTAGAAAAAGACCTTATAATATTTAATATTCTTTTTCATTATCTTGTTGTCTGATAAAACTTGCTGCTATATAAAGCTAATGACCTCTTCCCCTCTCCTGAGCATTTTTCAAACATTAATGACATGAAGTAGGGTATATGCTTTAGAGTCCCCTACAAGTTTAACAAAGTCCAAATAAATCAAATATTTCCAGATTTTCTTGCTCTATCCTGTTTCAGAAATGTAACTATCGCCTTGCAATCCCACTTTTTTCAGTTTCCAAGTTACTAAATTTAGTCTCCGAACATTAATGACATGAAGTAGGTCATATGCTTTAGAGCCCCCTACAAGTTTAAGAAAGTCTAGGAAAATTCAATATTACCAGATTTTCTTGTTCTATTCCTGTTCATCTCTATCTTCCAAACCCTGCCTCTGTTTCATCTCCATTGCAGTCTTGATTCTTGTAGTCAACTCCTGTGTTTTTTTCTGGCTCTAAAGCATTTCCTGTTGAAACACTGGGAAAGGTTTCACTAGCACAGTCTCAATGTGGTCTTTTTTTACCAGAAGAACAAGAAGCAGAATATCCTTCTGTTTCACATCTCACTATTGTTGGACAAACGTTTGTATTTCTTCCTTAGCGTGTACTTCATCAAAACATGTTTTTGTTCCTCCGGGGAAAAACATTTTGAAGATAGCTGGGTACAATCTTGAATCTCACACCTGCTTCTCGACATTACCTATATAGTGGAAACATTTATTCCTCTTCTGCCTGGTGTACAATGAATAGTCATTCTCCACAGATGCTCTGCTGTCTCCCACTTTCCTTTGTCCTTCTGCTACAGTTTTGTCAAAATCAACTTATTTTACTGGTAAGATTGCATTTTTATTATTAAATGTTTAGGTTGTTTTCTCATAGCCAGGTTTGGAGCATACACATGATGTGCCTTTTCAAATAACAATTCCTGTTGTGGAATACCAGTCCTGTTGCTTTGGGCTTTAATGAAATTAATATAGTCTGTTCATTCCCAGTTCTCAGGTACAGCAGAAAATCTCATGTTTTCTCTAAGTGCTCTGTCCTCTAATTCTTTTATTTTTTTAATCATTTCTTCTTGTGCAGTCTCATATTCAGCCAGCCTTTTTATTTCGGGTCTACATTATTTTAATGAAAGTTCAAAATATTGATCGCTGTAAACAGTAAAAATGTCTTGCATGGAATCCTGTATTGTGGGGGGCTGTGCCCCCCCCCGCTAATTATATATGCCAACTCTGAGATCGCACTGCAGTGAGGAAAGGGCAAATTTCCTGATCTTCACTGTACTGCAATCTCACAAACACACATCAATGTCTGGCATTTTTGCTGCTTACAATAATCAATATTTTGAACTTTCTTTCAAATAATATAGACCCTTATTTCAACCTCTGAGTTTTGAAATTTTATCATCTTATCTGAGTATCTGTTAAAAGCTTCTTCCATTTTTTCCAGCCTTTTATTGTTTGAGTTGATATACTTCATAATTGTTTCATTTATTTTGGTCAGGTCTGTATGCAATTGCTCTATATTTTCCTCAAGGTTACTAGAAGTCATGTCTGGAAGCTTGCGCTTTTTTTTTGCTGAACAGCTACAGTACTTTTCTCAGTCAGTGTTTTTTCATCACCTTTTGTAGCTGGTTTTCCATCAAGTCCTCTGTATTTTTTTCCTGGTTTCCAGGCAGTGCACTTACTAGTTAGTTATTGAAATTTACTCAGAAATCCAGGTCCACTGGCTTTTTCTGCTAAGTTTATATTTTTCCACTGGGTGAGACAGAATTAAGCTGTTTCTCAATGTGCAACCATCTTGGAAGTCCATTATGGTAGCAAATCTTAGGTAAATTTGATGAGATGCAGGCAGCATTAGATGTTCCTAAAATGGTGTTAATTCATGTCATTGGGAATGATTTGGGATGGATCCCAAAGAGAACATTGTCAGCACATATCATTATTGATTTGGTCTGAGATTGTACCTAGGTTTGTGTGGAGGCAAGTGGATAAATTTATGAGCCTGGGGACAGCCAGGCATTTTGTCAATTACAGAGTGCCAAGGGTGCTGAAGAGGATATGTTTGCATGTAATTGAGCATAGGCATTTTGATGATAGGATGTGCAATGGTACAGAAAAGATGGAGTTCACTTCGCTGATTTAGGTTTGGATCTGTTTTACATATATTTGTCATTATTTTTACAAGATTTGGTTAAAGAGTTTTGGAAAGAAGGTGGGACAACCTGCAGTGGCAGACTGGTCGTCAGAGTAAAAGGGGTTAGGTCTGTTCCCCCTTTTCTGTTCCATCATTTGAGAGTTGGCTATTCAGAAGTGAGCAGTGGTATGCTGCTTCAGAAATTATGATTGAGTTGTACTGAGCAGTGGATTTAATGGTGCTTGTATCCCCTTGGCTAGAGTGTCCACTACACTGCCAAAAAATGTGTTTGGTTATCTGATTTGCTGTAGATGCATGTTCATGTTCATTGATTATTTATTTTAATGTTTTAGCTGTTTTAATTAATAAATGGTCAAAATGGCATATTTTGGTGTTGCATTTGTGTCTCTGGGGGCTTTGGACAAATGTACTTTGCTTGCAGACTTATTTGGCTAAGAAACATCTGAGAAACTGTGAGGGGTGGGAGATTATGCAGAGTTTTGGTGGAGACTATGCAAGATTGGTATGGCTTGTGAAGGGTTAAATATTAGGTGAAGTGTAATGTAGTGGGTGTGTGCAGGAAATGAGGTAAAGATGGTTGGGGGTTTAGATTTTATATTGTCAGGATGAGTGCAGCTGATCCTCTTTTGGTGTGGTTTTAATGGAACCCTCCCTCCTTTCCCTTATTGTTGTGGTGTTGAGAGTGGTATTCATTTATTTTCACCCAGAGATGGAATAAGAGGGCTTAAGTCTGAAAACTCTTTTCTTTTGCTACTCCCCCCTTTGATATTTACTATTCAGAAGTGAACTGTGGTACTCTGCTTCAGAAAGTTTGGTTGGGTTAGAGTGAGAGATGGGATTTAATCCTGTTTTTATTCTTTTGGTTGGAAGGTGCTCATTCCCCATGCTGACAAAAATGTTTTTGGTCATTTAATATATTATTGATGTATAGCCACATTTATTGATTATTTATTGTTAATGTTATACCTCTTTTAATTAATAAATGGTCACAATGGAATATTTTTGTGTTGTGTTTGTGTCCCAGGGATCTTTAACAATATCACATTGCTGTTAGAACTATTTCAGGTAATTTTGCATTCTTGCCATTTACTAATACTAATACTAATACTAATACTAATACTAATACTAATACTAATACTAATACTAATACGAATACTAATGCTAATACTAATACTAATACTTATTACTAAGGTGACAGAAACCAAATTAACTTTAATACCCGAGTTACTTATTGCACATTTTGGTCTTTGATGTCCCATTGCTTCTTGTTATTAATGATGTACTGCTATGCCATTTAAAGCTACTACTTTAAAGCACAGCACTACAGTACAGCACATTGGATCACACTGTTTGACATACTTATGATACCTGTGTCAATTGCTCTATTTTTTACTGTATTCTAACTATTTGCTTTACAGTTACTGTAGCTGGAACTATTATATTAGATTATCTCTAGCTATTACTCTATAGTTACTTCATCTGTATCCATTGGATTAGACTATTATATTGTTCATTGCAGCTACTACTTAGTTAGAGACCAGTTATCACCATCATCAACATTAGCCCCTGTTTTTCCATTTGTATATGGGGTTGGTTATTGTGTCAGCTGCTACCACCACTCTTGATTTGCTTTGTTTTTATTTTA
>NC_056729.1:1049908486-1050060986 GCF_019279795.1 Protopterus annectens | reverse complement strand
TGTGTGTGTGTGTGTGTGTGTGTGTGTGTGTGTTTCTGTGCACTTGTATATAAATATTGTGTGTCTGTGTGTGTGTATATGTGTGTGCTTGTGTGCATATTGTATATGTGTGTGTGTGTGTGTGTGTGTGTGTGTGTGTGTGTGTGTGTGTGTGTGTGTGTGTGTGTGCTTGTGTGTATATTGTATGCATTTGTGTGCACTTATATGTATATTGTATGTGGTTTTGTGTGTGTGTGTGTGTGTGTGTGTGTGTGTGTGTGTGTGTGTGTGTGTGTGTGTGTGTCTGTTTTGTTTGTTTTAGTGTGTGTTTTTTGTATGTGTTCCTGGAAGTATTGTGTATGTGTATGTGTGTGTGTGTCTGTGTGCCTATATGTGTTTGTATGTATTAATGTGAGTATGTGTTTTAATCCTGCCGCACTTTGCCTCAAGGTGTAAGCTATGGCTATCAGCTTGGAAGAGTAATAACCTATCCTTAAGCTCTAGTGGTATTGAGAGATGATGTCAGGGCTCCCACCCACATAGCTTGAATTTGGTTAGTGGCTCTAATAGCTGTTGCAGCTGACAAGGGAAGGAGGAAGGAGTACTGAAGCTTTGCCTGCCCACCTCTCTTCTGAGCTAGAGTTGTGGATGACATGCTTGTGGTAGACAGGATGTTAATTGTAGAACAGAACATGTGTACATACCTTTAAGAAGCATTTCCATGTGTAAGTATGTGTGTGTGTATATATATATATATATATATATATATATATATATATATATATATATATATATATATATATGTAGTGAGCATGTGCAGGTAGCAATGCCATTATGAGAGAACAGCCAGAGTGTTAACATGTATGAGTGTGGTAGTTAGTGTGTTTATAAGTTTATTTAAGTTCCAGTTACAAAGCCTCATTCCTAATGTGTTTTTGTGTAATAAAGCTGCTTGAACTGAAACCACAGCTATTTGTCTGTTTTAGCCCGACCAAACGAGCAACATGGTGTTAGAACCGGGACTGAGAGTGCAATGTCTTCAAGCCATGAGGTGCAGAGTTGAAGGTGAGGGCAGATTGAGCTGGTTGATTGAATCAGAGTTCAGAGAAACATAAAGGGCCAGAAATGAACTTAAGGTGACCAAAACTTTCATAAATGATTTATTTTGCAAAGAAAATGAAACAGAACATTTGAAAGGCGCAAAATGCATTATTAATCAAACAAGTAGCACAAAACGCATTATTAATCAAATGAAAGGCACAGAATGCATTATTTGCTAAACAAAATGTTTGAAACTATGATATTTAATAAAACTAGCTGAGATATTTATATGTTACTCAGAATTACCCTTGGTTTGCATAACAACATGTTTAAAGTAAAACGAGCACAAGAAAAGTATAATGAGCATGATAAGAGATTAAAATGGCATAACAAGTACAATAAAAGGGCAAATTAAGCTTAAAGAGCAAGGCAACTGCATGTTTTTAGTGAAAGACAGTGGGCAGGATTCACGAAGCCTCCGTGTAAGAGTTATAACTCATACACGGAGGCTGCAGTTAAATGGAGTGATGTCAGCATGCTCTGCATATTCATGAGAGCATGCTGAATCACACTTAAGGCCAACACGGTCCGTGTAAGACAGTAGGGGGCGTGTCCGTAGGCCGAGCCCTGTAAGCGGACACGCCCCCAGAAGAGGAAAAGTTCCCAAAGAAAACACCCATGACAAAGTCCACGGAAATGTGAATAAACAGAACACAACACATGCCCCCACAGACTATGAACAGAAAACATATAAATAAACATGTTATATATTTTTTTTAAATTGTAAAAATGTTTAACCATGAGTGCGCTGCTTTGCATGCGTGCCCGTAGCGCAGCTACAGTTAGCAGTCAGTGGGAAAGCATATAAGAACTAAATATGCAAAATAAGCCAGGAAGCAATAGTGTAGTGGTAGAGATGTTGGCTGAAGAGCAGGCATTCATGGTTCGAGCCCGCACAACACCAATTTTTTTTTATTTTTAGCAAAATAAGCAGGAAACAAGTCCCTGACAAATATGTACACTTAAAACCACATTTTATGTAAAATGTAATGAAATAGCCCATTTATATTGAAGAAATGTGAGGTAACAAAAGAATAAAAAATGCCAGATGTGCTCATAGCTGAGCTACAGTTTAACAGAGTGAGTGCATCTGCCCGTAGATGAGCAGTGGTTTAACTGGTGGAAAATGAGTGCCCGTAGCTGAGCAGTGGTTTAACATGCTAAATCTATGAGCCCCTAACTGAGCTGAGCGTAATATGCATGCCAATAGCCAAATGAGGCTTAAAGCAGCGTACCCCATTTGCGTGGAGCTGCGCAGCTCGCAAACAAGCTAACCAATGGGCAACGTTGAGCAAGCCGTATAGAAACTGCCTTTACACAGACACACCCCTCAGCATGTCTAGACAGTCATGAAAAATAAAAAGCAGTGACCAGGTTTGAACCCAGGATACTATACACCATAGTCAAGGTACTGAACCACTAAGCCATGACAGCAGTACCTATAAATGCAATAATAGCTAATATATAGGAATGAATACAAACTGGAGCATGACAATGCAGGTTTACTGAAGTTGATACAATTCCAAAATGGCCAATCACAGATATGTGTGGGAAAAACGGACTATATAAGCCCCATAGGTGGGAATACACAGCATAAACAATAGTAGAACTGACCTGCAGGCAGAATGACAGGAGTAGGAGAGGGTAGTTGCTTTTGAGCACAGAGGTGGGGCATTGAGGAGTCCAGGTACATGGTCTGGCTTCTAGTCCATAATCATGAGGCCCAACTCATGCAGGGCCAGGTCCTCTGGGGAGCATACAGGGCCAAGGCGTGGGACCGGTTGGCTCATGATCTCACCAGTGCCACAGGGATTCCAAGGACTGGTGAGCAGGTCCGTCACCACCATGCGGACCTGAAGAGACACAAGCAGGACCAACTGAACCTTTGGATCCAAGAGGCCCGGCAAACACCCAACACCCCACTACTGAGCAAGTTACATTTAATTATGTTTGTAAGAAATTAAACTAGCTGATATTATGGAGATGTGTATTCCAATATTACTTCATTTATATTACAGCTGCAGGTGTCCGTTCTGCGAACTGCAGAGCCTATGGCGATAGGCTGGTGTGGTTGCGCCACCAGGCAGGTCAGTAATCCACTACCAGTAACTGTAAAGAAATATAAAAGTATGACAGTCAGCAAAAGAGTGCAGTGTAGTCAGTAAGGAATAAAATGTGCAAGTAACAGTGTGAAAGTGTCTACAAGTATTGCTTGATTACAAAAGTGTGTTTCAGCCTGTAAGTTAAACCGAAAAATTAAACTGTCTGACATATATTCTGAAATAAAAATGCCCTACCTGTAATAAAATAGTACACAACCTGCAGCAGGCTGAAAAGTATAGCTGCAGAAGATGATGAAATCACGTGTGAAATATATCCCTAATGAAATACTGAAACATGACAGAAGTGAGACTGCTGGAAAGAATTGTAATAACTACAGGTAAAACATGTCAATAAAGCCTAGAAGTAAGGACCATCCTGAATAGTAAAATGAAAGCAAGTGAAAGAGTGTGAGAAAGTGTCATGAATCCAGCAATACAGTAGTAATAACCCCTGAATAAAATATACTGCAGTCAAGACAGAATGAAATGCATGTGAGAATCAAAACCAAACAGCGAAATCTGTTCAAAGTGTTGCTGCATCTGGAATGTGTATCCCAAAATCTGGATATGTTGCTGTCAGTCTGCAATATGCAGATAGGATGATTGTCTGATATACCAAACATCCACACTTGTCTACATCTACATAAAGCAAATGTAGCAGGATGATGTAGCTGAACAAAGCTAGATATGAATGTGTATGAAGAACAATAAAATGTATATTGATGTTGCAGTAACAGTCCTATCACCAAGTTGAGATAGGTATCATATAGGAAACTGTAGTTAGAACAGTAGTGTGTATATAACTGTAGCTATTAGAAATGTACAGCATATGTATTGGTATTCGAAGGTGTTAATATTATTTTCTTTACCCCACCCTATAACCACATATAACCCATTTCACGTGAAAATGGTATGTGCAATCACAAATAACACCCCTGGACATTTGTCCTGTTGGGTCATATATATTTGCATGTCCGTTGATGCATCTGCCCTGTTCATACATCCAAACCTGATGGCCTGTTGTCATCAATTAACCCTGCATGTTGTTGGACTGTGTATTTCTGGTCAAATTATGCATGTGTTATGCACGCTGTTCAATGGTGTGAATATCTGGGTGTTTGGTTAATGGGAATACTAATGCATGCTGTTACAACTAATTGTGAATGGTATTATATGTCACTAACCCAAACTGTCATGACATAATGCAAAACACAGGACGACAGAGACGGCGGGTTCCAGCGGACCCACCTCTCCCACCTCAGCTGGCGAGTGCACCTGGCACTAGTGCTGAGTCCGGACCCTCCTCCGGTGGCCCTGTGCCACCTGCAGGTGGAAGCACTGCAGGGGATGGGGCTCGCCCCCCCTCTGCAAGTGTGGCCGGAGGAGAACCACCACTCACCCTCCGTTGCATCCGGACTGTGGTGCGTAGGGAGATTCGGGACTCTGTTCTCGAGCCTCTACGCCAGCTTGAGGCATGGGTGGCGCAACTAACGGGAATGCCTGTTGCCTGGCCTACACAGCCCCCAGCACAGCCCCATCCTGGGCAGTGAAGGAACAGTGGCAACTGCCTATGGGTGGGGATATCAGTTCCACTGTTGCGATCTGTGGGCTCCTGGGCTCTGGATATCCAAACCTCCATCCCTGTCAATTGTGTAACCCCCCCACACGTGTCATACACTGCCCCTGTATGCGTCTTGTTTGTCTTGTCTGTTTACCTACCCAACCTACCTCCTCAGCTGTACCGACTTCCTTCACCTGACATACCACTCTCACCTAAAAAAAAAAAAAAAAAAAAGGGCACTCTGTACTCACAAAAAAATTACATCCCATACATAGCTGCCCATTCCTCACACATGTCTGCTGGACATGGAATCTATCAATTACAATTGGCTGTACGACAAGTATTATTGTTGTCCTGACACCTCTCTCAGGGGTGGAAGGTTTCAAATGTCACACCAAATTACATACATATGCACAGCTGTTGCTGATGAAGAAATGGTCAGCTATGGGCCTTACCTACATCCCTCCTGCAAATCCCAAGCTTGTTTCCCTACTGTTTTACCCTCTTTGTGACCCCTTTTTCACCACTTTCCTGTCTCCTCATTTTCTTTTCTTTCAAAGAAAATAGTGCAGGTGTGCGCCAGAGTAAGCACCATTAAGCGGTTGTAAGCGGGTGTGCGCTTGTGTGCGCGGAGCTAACCGCCAGTGCACATGCGTGAGCTCCGCGCAAACCAGCGCTAACCCGGTTAGAACTGCTTAAAAGTGCCTTAGTCACTTTGATTGACAGGTCCTGTACTCAGTTCAAAAGCAAAATAAAATCCCACTGTCTGTCCCGAACCCAGGACCTTGGAAACACTAGTCTGTATGACCTACCACTAAGCCATGACTTGCATACAACAATATGGTGCTAAAATAAATATAACATGTAATAGTAGGGATGAATGTAAAGGGAATATAGGATGTGTAGTACACAAAGCATTTCATTTAGAATTACTGTCAAAACTACTGGATTTCCATAATAGTAGTGAGTGAAGAGAAACAGCCATGCTAGTTGGTAGCTTGTAGATAATAATGTCAGTTAAAGTACATATATAAATGTATGTATATATATATACATATATATATATATATATATATATATATATATATATATATATATATATATATAGTTGTTGGAGTCATTGTACATACACACTTGCTACAGGGAACATGAGAGAGGAATGGAGAAATGCGAATATACAACACAGCCTGAATCATGAGAGAGATACTAACCTTTACACTCACAGAACACTGTCCACAGCATACCAGCATGGTCCCCGCCTTCACAATCTGAAAGGGCAATGCCTATCCCGCATACCCTTTTATAGCACTGACCTGAAATCACAGTGAAAACTGCAATCAGTACACAACTGGCTGTATGCAATTAGCAAATGCTGGCTTACAATTGGTGCAGAGGCCATCACATGGACCTATGCAGATACCTACAAAAGTATCCAGTGCTAACACTCCACACATGCAATACATTCATTGCACTGTCTGGAAGCAGACAGAGGGAGAGCGATAAGTGAGAGAGAGAGAGAGAACAAAAAAAAATTATACACTGTGACTCTGTCATACGAAGCTGTCAGCAGTGGCAGTAGCAGCAGCAAGCAGAAGCAGTGGTAATGCAACCAGTTGCGACAAACACAGGTAATGCAAAGTAGCAGGTTAATAGTGTGCATACTGTGAACCCTCCAAATGTGTCATAGGTCTGTATCCATAGGTATGTCCATGTGATATGTTGTGTGTACGTAGTTCCACCAAAAGGGGATGACCATACATTACATGTCAATCAGTCTTAGGCCATGATCCTGGCAGCAATTGTCTGTGCATTGCCCCAGCAATGGCTGTAGTGACTGCTTTGAAAGGTCAGCCAGGTTCAAAAGGCAGGATCAGCTCATCACAAAGGCACACTGGCTGGGAACAAGTGTCTGCAGGTACCCGATATCACTGCATATGCATCCCATACTGCATAATTCCATAGCTTAGCAGACCAGGCCGGTTATGCATATGATGTGGTAGTTCCCAGGGTCAGTCAAGGTGCCCCCTTAGTGGTGTGGGACCACTGTTGCTGTATGCCACTGTACAGGTACATATCCTGTAGTACGGCCAAGATAAATTATCAGTGTTATATGCGGTTGTATGTCCTCTCAGAGTGCAGGTAGCACACATCCAGGGATACCATGATGTCACAGTGATGCTGTGTGTTCTTCTCTGCTGAGGGCGGCCCTCACCTGGACATGTGAGATGATAGGGAGGTTACACCCAGCTGTGATAAATATTTCAACTGGTGGGGGAGAAGGAGGGGGGATACATGCACCGAACATGTCTGCAAGTTTGTTGCCAATATCCGTGTGTTTGGTGAATGTTAAGTAGGTGTGTATTAACATAGAGCATATCTGAGGCATGTGGTCCATATGTGTAACATAACTGAAGAAGGCCTTGTGGTCATCCATAGTGTTTGTGTCCATTTCCCTCCCAGAGTAGGCCATGGCCATTGTTATGATGGACCGTAGCGTAGTACCAGTGCTGACCACAGATGCCTTCCCTTAATGTGAATGTGCTCTGTCCTGCAGTAGCCTCCTGCTATTGTTATACAATCTGCCTCTGTCTGGGGTCCACCGGACAGGATGCCTAACCTTTGTGCATAGGGTCTGGGTTAGAAATGTGTGTGCAAGTTCCATGCAATCTGTGGCATGTCTGTGGTAAGCATTTGCAAAGGGGTCAGCAGTGTGGCTTGTGGCTTCCACTGGCCCAGTGTGCTGCATGGATACCATCTCAGTCCCAGCAAGTAAATAACTGTCTAATCACATATATATCAAAGTAGTCTACTGTGCTGGTGGTGGTGTTGGTGGGATATGTATATCCAGGCTGAGTAACTTCTGTCCACATCACAGTAGTGGACGGTGTCCCACATACAGTACCTTGGGATGAACCCTCAGAGTGAGGTTGTGCATTGCACCTGTCACTGTGTGCTGACCGATGGGGCATGCTACTATGTTGTGTGGAATGTGGCAGGTATTGTTGCACAGGTGTTGGCTGAGCACTGATATCTGGCCATGTACCTGTGTATCCACCACGACACACACACACATGCAACATATGTGAGTAGTAGTATATCACTACACATGAGTATCATGTATAGTATGTGTGCCATATATTGCTGACATGGTCTGCTGATATCTTGTTTGTGTTCTCTTCCAGGGAGATGGTGCATCAGCGTAACCCTGCCTACTCTGTGGTGGAAGACGAGGAGATCCACCAGAGCCTGGTGCGGGAGTATGACATCCTGTTTTCCCGCACCAGTCAGAATCAGCAGGAGAGGGCTGCACTGTGGCAAGACCTGGTCCGTAGGGTAAATGATATTGGCACGCATAACAGGACATATGAGCAGGTACGACATCACTGCAGTGATTTAATCCGAAGTGTCTGTCAGCGTGCATCAGATATCCACAGGCAACAGGTCGCCACAGGAGGTGGGTTGGCCACACATCCCCCCTCACCAGACTGGAGGGGCTACTCCTAAGTGTTGTGGCTCCAGCCCCAGAACACCAACAGCAGTACACCTGTATTATGATGGAGGCTGGTTTCACACAGCAGTACGACATGGAGCGTGCAGGTAATATGCCATATGTACAATTGACTGTTCTGTACACTGTATCATATGCAATATCAATGGCACAGTTGTGCCCACTGACATTAATCTCATCATTTCTGCAGGTCCCTCTGGGGTTACAGCAAGGCAGGCCATCCATGCTGGCGAATGTGTTTAACATAACCTATAATAGTCCTGATAATGCTAGTAACAGTAGTGTAACTCAGTAGTGCTCTGTGTGTATACTGCAGGGTGTGCATGTGTGCATGTGTGCAGGTGTGCCTGTGCCCATGTGTGCATGTGTGCTTTTGTGCAGGTGTGCAGGTGTGCCTGTGTCCACATGTGCATGTGTGCATGTGTGCCTGTGTCCACGTGTGCATGTGTGCATGTGTGCATGTGTGCCTGTGTCCACGTGTGCATGTGTGCATGTGTGCATGTGTACACATGACCACGTGTGCATGTGTGCATGTGTGCATGTGCCCATGTGTGCATGCGGCCACGTGTGCATGTGTGCATGTGTCCATGTGTGCATGTGTCCACGTGTGCATGTGTGCATGTGTGCATGTGTCCACGTGTGCATCTGTCCACGTGTGCATGTCTGCATGTGTGCATGTGTGGCTGTGTGCATGTGTGCATGTGTGCATGTGTGCCTGTGTGCATGTGTCCACATGTGCATGTCTGCATGTGTGCCTGTGTCCATGTGTGCATGTGTGCCTGTGTCCACGTGTGCATGTGTGCATGTGTGCATGTGTACACATGACCACGTGTGCATGTGTGCATGTGTGCATGTGCCCATGTGTGCATGCGGCCACGTGTGCATGTGTGCATGTGTCCATGTGTGCATGTGTCCACGTGTGCATGTGTGCATGTGTGCATGTGTCCACGTGTGCATCTGTCCACGTGTGCATGTCTGCATGTGTGCATGTGTGGCTGTGTGCATGTGTGCATGTGTGCATGTGTGCCTGTGTGCATGTGTCCACATGTGCATGTCTGCATGTGTGCCTGTGTCCACGTGTGCATGTCTGCATGTGTGCATGTGTGGCTGTGTGGCTGTGTGCATGTGTGCATGTGTGCATGTGTGCCTGTGTGCATGTGTCCACATGTGCATGTCTGCATGTGTGCCTGTGTCCATGTGTGCATGTGTGCCTGTGTCCACGTGTGCATGTCTCCATGTGTGCATGTGTGCATGTGTGTAGAAGTGCATCACTGGTAACAATGTCTGGAGACTGTAAACTGTGTTTCCTGTCTTCCTCCCACAGGTTCTGGGGTTGCTCTGGTGACCTGCAGCAGGGAACCTGAATCCTGTGCCACGGCTACTGGTAATGATGATATTTGTGTAATGGTACAGAAAGGTGTGTCAGGGTCTGCCATTGGTCAGCCAATTGACAGTACACAGCTGTCAACCCCATCATTGTGCACAGTCATCCTGCCAGTACATCCTTTGTCACCATTGTCCCTAGGTGATGGACAGGATACAGTGGGCATAGACCAGGGTAATGTGGTACCTGTGGCACATGCATCCCCACACAGCAGCCATGGGCAGGGTCCTCCGATGGTACCACACAGACAGTTGCCCATGGGTTCTCGTGGGAGCATCCATGGGCGTACTGCCTCTGGCTGGCATGCCCAAAGAGGTCTGTCAACCTCAGCTATGTTTCAGACTGTCATGCAGGCACAGTCACGTATGGAAAGGTACACCAGACAGGGTCTGAGGGAGCTGAGAGCATGTTGCACAGCCATGACAGACAGTATGCGTGACATTGCGGATGCTATCCGTAACTTCACCGATGTCATAGACAGACATTGTGGGGACATATTACAGCAGTTCCACAACCAGATGTCCATGAGCCAGGGCAATGGTGGGCGTTTGCGGCATCGACATGGCCATATGCCAGCAGCAGCAGCAGCTGGCAGTCAGCGCGGACGACAACAGGCTCGCGCACACCCCCATAGTGCCAGCAGCAGCCCCAGCAATGCTGGGTCTGTGCTGTCATCGGAATGCCCCAGGAGACCACGTGCACGTGGCTCTGGACAGTCCCAACAGGGACTTGTGTCCAGTCAACACACTCCCACTTCTGATGACAGTACCCAGTCTGGCTTAGTACTGGATATGGTCCATAGCACCCCTGCCAGGCACAGGTACCGTGTCCGTGCACACAGACACTGATCTGTATGGCCTGCCAGGTGCAGTCTGTGGCTGTCCACAAACCCCTGTATTTGGCAGCCCTGAGGTGGAACTGTGTGCGTGCATACACTCATGCGAAATGTTAACACCTAGGTCGACCACATACACGCACACACTGCACCAACACTGCCCCACCATGTACTGCTGCCCCTCACCAACACACATACACACACATGTCAATTGGTGGTATCAGTGGCTGACTCAGGCATACCTAATCCACACCCTGTGCATATGATGACACTGTGCCACCTCCTGCAATCTCCAACATCATTGCGGGAACAGGTAAAGACGTTGCTGATGCACAGGGTGACTACATAGAAGTGTATTAGTAGTATCATGTTGGTAACAGTACAGTGTGCTGCTATGACTGTGTGTTTATCACAGCATGCCTGCTGCAGTAACTGTATGAATGTCCTGAATTGTTATCTGCACCCATAGTACATACCAAAGTATAACAGCTGCACATAATTGCATGCCGGTGGTAAGGTTGTCAACAGATAGCCGCATACATGGGTAGCACAGGGGAAAGCTAACGCAAGTAGTGATATGCAATGGTGGACATGTACAGTAATGGTGTCAAGTTGCCCACAACGACTATGCCATGTGGATGTTCGCAAATGTAGATATGTGTGAAGTACCAATGTAATCCAAATCACAAATAACTATGACATAATATCAGTTCTACCATGGGCATCTGCGCTGTGTATTCCTGGGTACATGTTGATAGTGCCTACATATTTGCATTGTTACTTACTGTTATTGTTACCCCTTCTTTGTTGTACAATGCACTACTTCCAGCCCTGTTTACTGTAGCTTTGTTTGCATGCATGTTCGCTTGGGGTTCCCTGGAACACTGCTTACACCTGCAATGCAGAGTTACAGTGCTTCTGTAGACTTCTAGTGACATCTGCATAGCGTACAATACGTATGTCAACTTTACACATGACAGAAATTCACTGTCTGTCCTGTACGCATGTACGTTGCCTGTGACACATTGCACACGTCTTACCTGGTATTTACCCACGTGTGCAGTCATATATGTCAGTGCTATGAAACAGTAGCGGTACACCCACACATACACACCTTCAGTATGTTGTTCCCCATTGGCCCTATGTGTTGGTACTCACCATGGCAATCACACTACTAGGGTAGCATGTGCAAAGGTAACCTGTGAATCGCCTCTATGGTCCAGTTGTGGTTTATGTGAGTCATGTGTCAATGTCACAGCTGCCACATGTATGCAGTCAGCCATCACCCTTGGCCAGGAACGTACAACACATGTGTGCGATGCCACCACACAGCCAATCTGGGGACTGGGCTCTCTGAACCCAGTAATGCCATACCCTGTCAGGTGGCATGTCATATATACTACATCCTGGACAAACGTCAACCCCAATCCCTGCTGCTACTATTGATAATACCCCTGAAGATGTTCCTGATAGTTTTGACCAGTTCTTTACTGAGACATTTCAGGCCCTAGCTAGCCATCTACCTCCTAGCTCCCCTGGTCCTGAAAGTAGCACCCCTAGAAACCTACTTGCGTTCAGCTGCCAACCAGTCACCACTTCACTTCTCCGTACCTTGATTGAAACAGTGAAACCCACTACACTTTCTGCTGATCAACTCCCTGCCTAGTACCTATCAAAATCAGATGATGCTATTGCTTACTCCGTCTCAAAGGTAATCAAACGAACCATGGCAGAATCTAAATTTCCCACCATCTGGAAAATGTCATATGTAATTCCACTTCACAAAGGAGGCAGCTCTACTGAATTCTCCAATTATAGGCCAATATCTATACTCTCTCCACTTGCAAAGCTTATGGAAACTTTCGTCATAGACAATTCATGCACCACCTAATCCAAAATCGCATTATGGCAGACACTCAGCGTGGCTTACGTCCTCATCACAGCACTACTTCAGGCCTCCTAACCTTTACTAACACCATAAACCATACTTGCAACACTAATTATATATCCACAGCCCTCTTTTTGGATCTTTCCAAGGCATACGATATGGTTGATCACCAACTTGTACTCCACACCCTGCAAACACTGTCTAGATACTGGAGCCTTCCAATGGTTTCAATCCTACCTGCATGGTCGACAGCAGGCTGGCCTCTGGCAGAACAAACCCTCTAACCTTCTACCTAACACCCTCAGAGTACCACAAGGCTCTATACTAGGGCCCTTGCTGTTCTCCATCTTCATTAACGACCTTTACACTGTCATCCCAAAAGTCAGCTGTATTCAATATGCTGAAGACTCTACTCTGATCTGCTCAGCCACATCTCCAGTAGAGTTATGGTCAGCTACCCAGACCACCTTTAATACAATAGAAAACTGGCTTTCTGAACATCGTCTGATCCTAAATCCCAAATAAACTAAACTGCTGTTATTTCACCAACACGTAGGTCTACCGCTTTCACCGTTACCATAACATCAACTGATGGCACAATAATCTCCCCTGACCCATCTACTAAACTATTAGGTGTCATCATAGACAATAATCTCAAATGTGACCTACATGTTAACCAAGTTATCAAAGCCATCAATAGAAAACTAGGGTCACTTTACAGAATTAAAGCCTTCCTTGCCCCACCAGCTAAAGGTGCCATAGCTCTCTCACACCTTGTTTCAACCCTTCTGTATGCATCCCCTCTACTCTCGAATATGAACAAGACTGTACTTAACAAACACTCAATTTGCTACAACCACATTGCCAGGTTTGCCACTGGGCTGCCTTTTAGAACACATCATTGCATCAATCTAAATCAGCTTGGTTGGCTTGCAATACCCAGCCTAATAAAGTATAACCAACTGATTATGGCCTATAAAATCCTCTATAATCCAGACAATACTCCTGCACTTCAAATATAATCACCCCCTATAACAATCCTAGACCACTTCGATCCTCTAACAAACTACTAATTCAGACTAGCAAGTTTAATAACACAGCCGGTGATTCTCTCTTTGCAAACCCTGTAAGTCGATCCTGGAACTCACTTCCAGCTGATATTACCCTACTGTCCACCTTAGGTCAGTTTAACACTAGACTCAAACAACATTTGTCACTTAACTGGCTATGTCAATGTATCAAGCCTGGCTAACTCGAATGTGTAAAATCTATGAACCACTTTACTGTGTAATTTATTTAATCCTGACTTGTGCTCAGGACTAACATTAACCTGTGGAACATGTTTGACTTGCCTACTTATGTAATCTCTGTAAATAATCTGTTTGTAATATGTAATGCTGGTATTATGTAATGCTGTATCTGCTACCCTTGTAGCTTGTCTCCACGGGCCTCCCCTGGAAATGGACATGCATCCAGTCGGACTATCCCGGTCAACAAATGTAGGATAAATACATAAATAAATAAAATATATTACAGTGACTACAATACAAGTCAGACATTGACACGCACTGACAGCATGCTGAACACACTGGGGCATATGTGGGGACTCAGACTAGCAGCCTGCCTGGGCGTCACACACCTCCGCAGCTGGCACACAGGCATATGTTCCACCGGAACAGAGCACATGCCACACATGGCATGCACATCCCCTGTGCCACACACTCACAGCCTGTAGGGCTACACAACACACCTGCTACAGACGTGTCAGGTACCTGTCTTGTGTGCTGCACTGGGGTCCCGCTCAACAGGCTGTATCTGGTGAAGGTCACAGTGATATGCCTCAGGGGCACTATGGTCCACCACAGAACACATGCATACAGGTCAGTCAGAGGCATGGACACATATGACTCACTCACTGACCATGCCAGTATGGCTGCCTGAGACATACCTCCCTGGACTACATGATAGGGAACACAGAATGGATCTCTCAGCATGTGGCACAGGCCAGTATGAGCCTGATGTTGGTTGCCAACATACCCTCACCAGGTATTCTACCACTATATGTGGGAAGGGTGTTGTATGTCTACATTATGCTCAGTATCCGCTGTCATTCATAGGGTATCCACTGGCTGTCAAAGTGCTTACATGCTAGGGAAGCCACAATGATGTGCAATGGTCATCTTGCACGTGACACCCATGGCCCGATGTATAACGGCAAAGCTCCTTGGTGCACACATACTGTCTTATGCTGCAGGACATGGTTTACATAGCCACCTCCGTGGGTATCACACAGGTTAGGACACTAACAGTGCTGCTACACAACAACAGCAGTGTACACCGGAAGATGCATGCACCAGACACTGCCCTCAGCACGGTGAACTGCAATGTCTGTGCAGTACCAGATTCATGACTCATGGCTCACAGGTGTTACCCATCACTGACAGGTTATGCCTCATACCATGCCTGTCGTCCCCTACACATGTAACACACATGGATAGGGGGGTGGTATCCCAAGGTACCACAGATACACACACCTCCAGGTTGTTGGCACAGCACAAACCATCAGGGCCTACTCATGTGCAGCTAACAGTGTGTCGGACTGCCATCTGGTTCATAGCCTGGCACACACAACCCTCCCATACACAGGAAGACCACCTATCCTCCATAACAACACTGGCAATATGACAGTCTCAAGAACTGTGTTTATATGGCTGGAATGCATCCAGCCAAACATTGTGTGTGAGCATTACTGTAGCTACAACACACTAGTTGAAGGGTTCACAGCATGTGGTCACTGAATTGCAGTGGAATGACATGTTACCACTACCACAACAGGTGGGAACATGCAGCACCTGTACATCGACTACATGTACACTATGTGGCCCAGACCAGATGTGTATCCCCTGCTGTAGGTATTTCACAATAGACACCCACACTGTATAGAGACATACCACGTGTGGACCCTGCACAGTAAGACACAGTCATATTGGTATACTTTGCAAATACCATTTATCCACTCAAGGCATGTGTCAGACATGGTAACTACTGCAGGTCACATGTATTTATGTGTATGTGTCACACACATACATCATGTGTGCAATGCCATTGCTGGTTTAGGCATTGGCATGCATTGTTATGTACAAAGACCCACACAAGGTCATACTGAGTGACACAACCACACGTGGCAGTTGTGGGATACCAAAACATACCTATCTGTACTCTGACAATGGTAATAGATACAGTAGCAGAGCGCACTATTGACATTACTAGCCAACTAGCCCTGTTTGGCTGTGCTGATAGTGTGGCGACATCCCCTGTGTTTACTGGGGGAGATGCAGCATCTGGTGTATTGTAGTATTTGCCAAAAGGATCTGTTCTCTCACACTTGCATTTATACACACCCTACTACCCCACACACACATGCGCACACTTGCCATTTGCAGGATTCAATACCCTATCTAACTAAGTTAGTCATGACACATGAAAGAGACGCATTAGCAAAGCGCACTATTTGGTTTACTAGATAGCTCTTTTTCTCTGGCTGTACTTATAGGGTGCTGACAACATCAGTATTTTGAAAGGGTAATGTGCATCAGGTAGTGTGATCTCCTGATTGCCAAATCTAACATGTTTTTCATACGGAAATGCACACACGCAAACTCCCCACATCCAAACACACACACACGCCATTTACAGGTTTCAAACTCCTACCTAACTAACGATACTCGGGAGAGACGCATTAGCAGAGTGCGCTATTCACATTACTGGGAGGCTTCCCTTCTCCTGCTGTACTTATAGGGTGCTGACATCATCTGTGTTTAGAAAGAGGAGTGTGCATCCTGTAGTGTGTTCTCCCAGTTGCCAAAAGGGACATTTCCCTCACACATAATTACACACACACTAACCCCCCTCAACCAAACACACACACTTGCAAGATTCAAACCACTACCTAGCTATGTTATGACACTCGAGACGGATGCATTAGTGGAGTGCGTTATTTGCATTACTGGGTGGGGGGGGGCTTTCCTTCTGCTTTACTTATAGGGTGCTGACATCATCTGTGTTTAGAAAGGGGAGTGTGCATCCTGTAGTGTGTTCTCCCAGTTGCCAAAAGGGATATTTCCCTCACTCAAATTTGCACACACACACTAACCCCCCTCATCCAAACACACACACCTGCCATTTGCACGATTCAAACCACTACCTAACTATGTTATGATGCTCGAGACGGATGCATTAGCAAAGTGCGCTATTTGCATTACTGGGAGGCTTCCCTTCTCCTGCTGTACTTATAGGGTGCTGACATCATCTGTGTTTAGAAAGGGGAGTGTGCATCCTGTAGTGTGTTCTCCCAGTTGCCAAAAGGGACATTTTTCCCTTACACTAATTTGCACACATACTACCCACCCTCATCCAAACACACACACTTGCCATTTGGAGGATTCAAACCACTACCTAACTATGTTATAACACTCGAGACGGACACATTAGCAGAGCGCGCTATTTACTTTACGAGGAGACTTCCCTTCTCCTGCTTTACTTATAGGGTGCCGACATCATCTGTGTTTAGAAAGGGGAGTGTGCATCCTGTAGTGTGTTCTCCCAGATGCCAAAAAGGACATTTCCCTCACACAAATACTAACCCCCCTCATCCAAACACACACACTTGTAGGATTCAGACCACTACCTAACTACGTTATGACACTCGAGACGGATGTATTAGCAGAGCACACTATTCGCATTACTGGGAGGCTTCCCTTCTCCTGCTGTACTTATAGGGTGCTGACATCATCTGTGTTTAGAAAGGGGAGTGTGCATCCTGTAGTGTGTTCTCTCAGTTGCCAAAAGGGACACTTCTCTCACATAAATTTGCACACACATTAACCCCCCTCATCCAAACACACACACTTGCAGGATTCAATCCACTACTTAACTATATTATGACACTTGAGATGGACGCATTAGTGGAGCGCGCTATTCGCATTACTGGGTGGCTTCCATTTTCCTGCTGTACTTATAGGGTGCTGACATCATCAGTGTTTAGAAAGGGGAATGTGCATCCTGTAGTGTGTTGTCCCAGTTGCCAAAACAGACATTTCCCTCTCACAACCTTTCACACACACAAACCCCACTCACCCACACACACTGAGCATTTGCAGGATTCGAACCCCTACCTAACTATATTATGACACTTGAAGAAGATGCATTAGCAAAGCGCACTATCTGAATTACTGGGCATCTGCTCTGCACCTGTAGTATTTCTAGGGTACTGACATCTTTATTTCTACAGAGGTATGTAGATGTAGTACTACCTGTCAGGTGGGGGACAGCATATATATGCATTTGCAGCCACCTACATCAGGGTCAGATATACACATTGCACTGGCAGGTTATGTTCTATACCATGCTTTGAGACCACAGCACCTGTAACACACAACACAACCAGTCCAGAACACCACACCCACATCCAGGACACACACTTAGCTTCCCTGGGAACAGTGCCAGGAATATGCAGGTATTCACATACACCATTCCAGTTGTTAACATCAGGTAGAGGCATATTGTGTGTGAGAACTACTCAGGCCTCTACCACTTTACCCTACAGCCACTACAATTTGTGGGTCCATGTGCTATGGCAGAACCACACACCACAGCCACATGGGTGAATACATATTGCACTTGTCCATCTGCAATGTGGGTACTCACTGTTCCACACCAGAGGTAGACCACCATTGTTGATATCTGACCATACCCACCTTTCCCTGGACATCCATATCTCATCTCCACCCCCAGGCAAGGTTGTCACTGCACACAAACTGTGTTTAGCACAAGCAGACTCTACACTTGTGTAGACTGGGGTGGATGACTTCAGAGGACCCATGCTGGAGGACTATACTGGCCACTCAGCATAATCCTTGACAATTGCATTCTATGATCATGTGTACAGTTTGCATTGGTCATGCTATCCCACATATACCCATGACTGCTCCACAACAAGAAACCTGTCAGCTGTACACCAGCCATATATGCGCCGTTCAACAGACAGAGTGACCTAATACATTGCAGAGCTGTAGCCCACAGAGGGAGGACATCTGTGGACAGTTCCGGCACGGCACTTCATTCACACATACTCATTACAACACAGTGTTGACAGTGGAATCGTCCAGAGAATGCAGATAGGGCTCCCCTCAGTCTGTTATTGATGGACACCTACTGTCAGAGATCCTCAGCAACCCTCTCACAGCACACACCGACAACATGGCTGTGGCTTAGCACATTCAATCCCTGAGACCTCCATGGTGCCCCTGATTGACAGAGGCACAGCTCATTAGCCTCACATGTTGCCTTCTGTGACCTACTTTACAGTGGCACAGTAGCCTACTATCCTGGGGATGCAGATGCCAAGCACACTCTGGCTGAGCTGTCATTCCCTGGGGCAAGAAGCCTAGTATTGACCTCCACACCCATATGTTCAATTGTCGGATGCACAATATTTGTTGTGCTCTTCTACTGTTTGCAGGTCTTTATTGCCATAGCATTCCCTGTTCTTATGACCAACTTGTGTATCTGTGGAAGATGTTTGCATATGACGGCGATCCACTATATCACTTATGTCTCTGTGGTCATTTACTGTGTGCACTGGGCTGATTGCTGTGTTGTGGTTGGTTCCTGGACTGACACGTACAAATACCAGACATGTGTGGCCAACTGCTAAACGGAGATATGGCCTAAGTGTGTGAGCATGCCCAGTTCAGCCTTTCCATGGCATGCTGTCTGACATATGCCTCATTTATCAAAGTGTGCGAGCATGCCCAGTGTGAGCTTTCCATATGTTGCACTCTGACTTCCACCACATATTTGGGTGTGTGTGAACTTCAACAATATCGCACGTTTATGATTGTGTGTTGGGTGTCATGTTGTGTACTAACTGGCCAACTGCTTCATGTCTGCCACAACAGGGATTATACTGTGCCTGCAGGGATTGAATGGGATACTTTGCAGACAGTTCTCAACATACTTTCATAATGACCTAACACTGTAGTACCGTATAGTGTACTGGTTCGGTACTTTCACTGTGGTGGACAGTATCCTGGGCTTTAGTCCTATGACTGCTTGATATCTTCATAGTGAGCACAACAGACTGTGTAGGGGCCAGTTGTGCACATATGACCATGTTGCAATATGTTCAGATATGGACTACCTACACCAGGCTCGTCCAACATTGCTAGTGTATTCCACAACATGGGTGGACATTGGCAAGCACTAGCGATGTTCCCTAGGCCATTTCTGATGCTAGTCACAGGGTGTGTTTGTCCTTCGACACACATTGTAACTGGAGTTTGCCATTACATATGTTATGGTTAGTATACTGTGCCTCCGTCTACCTCTGACATAACAGTGATACCCAGGGTAGCCTACCATCTCCCATACACTCATCAGAATGCCTCTTGAGGGGTGTTGATATGTGGCTCTCTGGCTGACCTGTACCAGGAGTTTACTGAAGTGTGGGGGTGCCTTCTGTGTTATGGATCATTCTGTACAGCTTGTCCTATGTATGTCAGTGCTGGGGTTCAGGTCTCTCATGTGCATAGCTCACTGCCATTCAGATTGTACAAGGTGCAACATGTTCATTCATTCATGAATTCCATTCATTCTAAATCAGGCACAGCTTTCCTGTAGCTGGGAAGGATGGCGGTGTGTGGGGCTGCAGTTTGTTTACTCAGGCAACACATGGCATCTGTTCATGCTCTTTGCTACCCCTGGTGGGGTACTGTTGTGGACTTTACAGTTGATGGAGGTGTCTGCTGCAGTATATCCCACAGGGGCTATTGTAGTCAGTTGTGACGCTGATGGAGGATGGCTGCAGAGCCACAGTGAGTTCCCCTTATCTACATCTGCCAACCTTCATGTTTGGGTGGGTATATGGTACATGTTTCTGCGAACACTACAGCCACATGTTTGTCCAGTGCAGGATATTTGTCACCTTTTGTACCCAGGTCTCACATTACATGTTAGGTACCTCATGGGTTAACACCTGTGTGGTAATTTGTGGGCACTTACTGTATATCCACGGTGGTTGTCTATAAACAGTTCTGCAATTAGCTTGCTGACATGGCTATGGCTACAGTTGTCTGTTTGTAGGTGGCCCTTTTGTGGGTTGCTTGTGTCAGTTGGGGGTTGGATATGGTGGGCTGTTTGTACTCCTCTGCATACATGCTCAGTCACAGTCCTTCCATGTTGGCCTATACCTATGGGACATGTATACAGAACGGGGGTGGGGAGGCCAAGACCAGGCCTTGTGGGATGCCACTCATATCCGCTTTGTAGTCTGACATGGATGCAGCATGTCTGACCATGTCAGTTCTGCCCTTGGTCTGCTTTGCAACCCCTCTACTGACATAGGGGTGTATATTTAAGCTGGTGAACATATCCATACTGAACTCGTACGGTATTGTCTAGAAGCATGTGCACGGTCCAGCTACGCTGTGTGGACCACATAGCCCTCATCAATGACCTTAATGACTGCTTCAAATGGGTCAGACATGTTTAGGGGCCAGTTCTGCAGTTACAACAGCCACAGTGTGTAGGGTCCAGTATTAGTAGGTCCACAATAGCCTTCTGTCTGCGGTACATACTGATCCTTTCCATAGCTGTGCAGAACAAGCTTGTCAGGATCCTGGGGTGGTAGTTTGGAGTATCCATTCAGGCTTGTGATGGACCACTGTTGTTGTACACTGCTCTTTGGGTACATATCCTGTGGTAAGGCTGACACTGGGCAGTAGTGTGATTTGGCATTCCATTATTCATGGGGTCCATGTTGGCCTCAGCACAGGACACCATCACATACCTTTGCTGCTGTGTGTTCTGCTTTGCAGATGATGGCTGTTACCTCAGCATCTGCAATGTCTGGGGACCATCTGCTGGGATAGGTATTTTGCACTCTGGGGGGGGTGTTTGCACTACACCTGACAGGTTGTATGTTAGCAATATGTGCGTGTGTTTGGTATGTTGTTTGTAATATCTGTGTGATTCGGAGCATATCTGTGGATGCCCATCATGGTTCCTACCATCAGTTGGGTAATCCTTGTGATTATCCTTAGTGTCCTGTACGTTTTGTATCTTCATAGGTTCATGGGTTCATAGTAGGCTAGACACCCTAGGCCATTAGTAAGCCTAGTTAGAGTGTGCGTGTCTTTCGCCACCCCTTGCTATGTTCAATTATGGCCATTTATGAGGTTCTTCACTGTGCCACTGTCTGGTCGTGACACAGTGGGGACCCCAGTATACATGTACGGTCATCCATCCACTTGGCAATATTCCTGTTGAGGGGTGTCAGTGAGAGGCTCTGCCTACCATGGATTGGGATCCTGTTTCTGGGTGTGGGGAGCCTATGGGTTATGTATCTGTCCCTCCAGCACATCTTATTTCATTATGTGTTGAGGTTGATATCTGTGACTCTCACAGCTCCAATGGCTTTGATTTCCTGTGGTGTAGCATGTCCATTACTCCTGTGTTGTACAACAGACATACAATGCCTCTGTGTAGGCAGTGTGTGACTGCAGTCAGCTGGGGTGTCTACAGCCAGGCAGCATATGACATATATTTGACACCTTTTATCCTGTTGGTGGGGTAACTATGAGGTCTTCCAAACCGCTGCAGGTGTCACTTACGGTACATCCCATATGAGTCATTGTACTAGATTATGCGTCTGATAAGGGAACAGTACAGCGGCACAGTGACCTCTGTTGATGTTGATGTGAACCCTTTCATGATACTGTGTCCAGTATCAACAGTCTTCATAGCCATATTGGCATTGTGGGTGTCACATGACAGATTAATGTCGACCTGTGTCCCTAGGTCCCTGATTACTCCTTGCATACATAATGGTTTGACACCTATGTGGTACTTTGTGTGTACCTTGTCTGGTATTTGGTGGGACATTCATACTGTCCAGTGTCTTCCGATGTCTGGGTGGAGTTCTTGTGTGTGAGAGTGTGGTCTGTTGCATGCTACAGACTGTACAGCAGTTTTGACTACAGTTATGTGCACATGGGTGGTGTCCGCTGCTTTGTGCATTGTCAGTTACCTGGCTATATGGGTGTCTGTGCTGCATATGGCTACTCCCCCTCCTTTGATGTTTTGGTGCAGGTGTTGGGGCCATAACACATGATATGTGGTATAACCGAGTAGTGCTGGTGTGCTATCACTAGGCTTGCAGCAGGCTTCTGTCACTGGACAGACATCAATGTTCTCCATAATGGGAAGTGCCTCAGGGGCATGCATATTGCAGTTTACACATCTGGCATTGGTCAGCATTACCCTTATGTTTCCTACCACTTATGTTTTCTAGGGTGGTGGGTAGTCATTTTGGCCTTGCCTATATACGGCTCTATAGAGGCGGCAAAGGCCTTATCCAGTATCCAGACGCACACGGGTAACAGCTGACAGCCATCCCTGTAACAGCAGCATGGCTTGTCATGCTTGACATTTCAAGCAGACACACATTAGACCCACTTGGACTGACAGCTGTAACTGTGCCAGCTGTTAAACATGAGCATTCTGTGTTTGTACTGTGGCATCATTCTTGGTGAGGGTTGGATGCTGCACACAGCCAGTGTCATCCCACCCTGGGGTACATACTCAGAGGGACCAGCCATGTCTCTTTTGATATTGACCAGGGAGGTACATCTCAGGTAATTCACACCAGCATGGACATTGAGTGCATCATATTTCTGCTTGCTTTGGGGTGACCTGCGTACTTGTGTTATGTGGCATTTTGTGGCAGCCTACAAGCAGCTTACTCTACCCTTTCCCTTGTTCAGTCTGGTGAGTGGGACAGCTGTGTGTCTGCCTATACAGACCCCTATTACGACTGTATCAGGCATGTTGTTTCTCCTTCTGGCCTGTGACTGTTTGGCACACCAGCTTTGCGTACTATTCGTTGCATGTGCTATGTTTGAAGGTTGTGGTTGCTTGTGATCTACTTTGGAGGCTTCTGTTGGTGTGGTGTGTTTGTAATTAAGGCCTCCGGGAATATTTGTCTGTGTTTATGTGTTTGGTTTACAGTTGTGGTAGGTCTATGTGGGACTGGGTTTGTGGTGTATGTGGTTACCTTGTCCTCCTGACTAGTGTTGACAGTACTGAGTTGTTGGAGCTCAACCTCTGGTTTGGATACATGGATGCATATATCACATATATTTGTATTTATTTGGGGGTGTTGTGGTTGTCTGTGTACTTGGTACTGGCATCACATTGCCTCTGGATTCACAGATTATACTTGTTGTGGCTGGACTTAGTGGATTGTATGTGTGGACATATGTTGTTGCTATACTACTGGTCAGTGATTACTTCCCTTTTTATGTTTGCTCTATCATGTGGTAACTTCCTCATTCTCTTGCATAGTTTGGTAATGGCTGGAGGCCAGCATGCCAGATGCCTGCGTGTATGGCATTGTGTGCTGTTGTTATTTGTGATTGCATACTCCAAGCATTCCTGGCTGTGTTCATGGAATGCCTGTATAACATGTTCTGTGGTGTGTCCCATATTCTGCACTTGCACAGGGCCTTTTGTGGATTCAACATTGGTTTTGAGGGCTGCAACCTATACTTTACACATGTTTTTCACTGTGGTATTCTGGCCAGGGACTGGGGTCAGGGTGTGTATATCCAGTGTGATTACTCTATGGTCTGATCTTACCAGTGAGGGGTACACTTCTCATCTTGCCATCCAGTACACATGTTGCTGATTATCACATCCAGTATGCTTACCCCTCTTGTGGGAGTAGTACATTGTTCCTGAGCATTTTGGTTTATGGAATCTGGGTAATTTTCTCCTACTGTGTTGGTGCTAGTACAATGCTACCGGTGTATGTCTGGGTATTTTCAGTCAAGCAATATAATGTGGTTTGGGGGGCTTGATATATTCATGTATTCCGACATAGGCCAGGTGCTGTTCCTGGTATTGGGACAGTAGTCTGCAGCAGGCTATATACTGCGAGGCAGTTTTAGCCATTAGTATTTGACCATGGCTATTCCATGCTGCTTCTTGTTGTGGTACCAACATGGGGGTGTGGTTATCCTTACCATTTCTTGCTAGTCACCCTCCTTTTGTAGCTTGTTCCATGTTTTGTGGCTGTACAACACAGTATGAGGTGTGACCTGGTAGTGTTAGGGTGCTGATGTGAGCCTTTCCCAGTTCTCTATTACAGGACTGGTATCTACATTATCCATACTGTGTGCGTTTACACTGCACACATCTTGCTGTTTATACATCTGTCATTGGGTAGCATTACATCTAGGTTCCTATCCCTTGTAGAACCTATGAAGGTGGGTTTGTGTTTTGAGACTTACCTATTCAGGGCATGCTGTGGGTACTGACAGCCTTTGCCGGTATCCATGGGGCATGGCATGATAGGTGCACTGCAGATGTCGGGTGAGATACATCCCGAATGGGGCATTGTATTCGATCATTGGTCTGATAAGTGAAGAGTACAGGGGAACAATGACCTCACTAGATCTGGATGTGAATCCCTTCATGATCAGGTGGGCAATGTAGAAGGTCTTTCTAACCACTTTAGCAATGTGAGTGTCAAAAGAAAGGCCACTGTCAACCTGAGTCCCCAGGTCCCTGATAACCTCTTCTGTGCTTAGTGGATTGCCACCTATATGGTAGCTTGGGGTTACCTTGTTTTTCCCGAAGGGTATGACTATACATTTTTTGGTGTTTAACTTCAGGCCATGGCTCTGGCACCAGCTATCTGTTTCCGTGAGTCCCTTCTGAAGGATATCCCTGTGCTATGCACTTTCCACTATGGTGCCCAGTTTGCAGTCGTCTGCAAACTTTGTCAGCCAAAGTCCTCCCATGTTGGCCTGTACTTCTGAGAAGTAGATGCAGAACAATAGGGGGCCAAGGACCGAGCCCTGTGGGACACCACTTGTGACCGGCTTGGAGTCTGACATAGCGCCAGCAACTCTAACCCTGTGGGTTCTGTCCTTAAGCCAGTTTGCAACCCATCTTGTGACATATGGGTTTACATTTAAGCTGGTAAGTTTTTCTACAATACCCGAGTGGGGTATTGTGTCGAAAGCCTTTGCAAGGTCAAGGTAGGCTGTATGGACTGCCTTTCCCTCATCAATGGCCTTGGTGACTGTTTCAAAGAAGTTGACCAAGTTCAAAAGGCATGATCTTCCCTTGACGAAGCCAAACTGGGTCGGGTCCAATGTCTGCAAGTCCCCTATATCTTTGTTTATGAGCTCCATTATGATCCTCTCCATAGCTTTGCAGACTAGACTTGTTAAGCTTATGGGGCGGTAATTACCAGGGTCCGTAGAGGCACCACCTTTGTGGAGTGGGACCACAGTTGCCGTACACCACACCTTGGGCATGTATCCTGTAGTAAGGCTGAGATTAAACAGCTGCCTTATGTGCGGGTTTAATTCCTCATTTAGCTTGTGTAGCACACAGCCGGGGACACCATCCGGTCCCATTGATGCTGTGTTTTTAGCTTTAGAGAGAGCAGCTTTCACCTGCGCATTTGAGATGTCTGGGAGGCTACACTCCGCTGGGATAGTTATCTCTCCTTTAGGGGGGGAGAGGGGGTGAAGTTTGCACTGAACCTGTCTGCCAGTATGTTGGCAATGTCTGTGGGTTCAGTGATTTTTGTATCATTTTGGACTAATTCTGAGCATATCTGGGAGTTTCCACCCAGGTTCCTAACATAGCTGAAAAAGGCCTTATGATTGTCCTTTGAATCCATGGCAATTTTTCTCTCAAAATTGGCCTTAGTTGATTTTATGAGTGCTCGTATTTCTTTACTAATAATGATCAGGGGTGACTTCCCTTTTATGGATTTTGTTCTATCATGTAATAGCTTTCTCCTCTTATTGTAAAGTTTGTTAATGGCTGGGGTCCTCCAGACTGTACGTTTGCCCTTTGTGGAAAGAGTCTTGGTTTTATTTGGGATTGCCTGATCCATGCAGTCCTGGATGTGTTCATAGAAGGCATTTGTAAGGGCTTCCGCAGCTTGGGTTGTGGTTTCCACTGGCTCATGGGCCTAGTGGGGTCATAGTGTGGCATCATGCTTGGTGAGGGTGAGATGTTAGGCAGGGTCTTCATGTTTGCATATACTAGATGGTGGTACATTGCTTAACACATGGCAGTCATGCCTCAGGTGGTGCTGCAGGGCTGCCTCTGTTGGATGCACATACTACACTCCCTGTACATGTTTGAGAGCAGGTTGTGTCATGTTAGGCATCCCTGTTACTATATGAGTGAGTCAGAGAGGGGTATCATTCCCAGGGTTCCTACTGAGCCAGTGTATGTGCTATGCATTGCCTCTTTGCCAAGGCCAGGGCATACTGGGCATGCCTCCTTCTGCCTACTGGGGCAGGCTCAGGTTGTTCCTCCTCCGAGTCACGCTCTGCCTGTGATGGCCTTGGCAATGGTGGGGGGCTGTTTGGCCCGGCCCTATGCTGGTCCTGTTGCAGCTGTTTTCGCAAGATCATATTATGTAGCATAGCACATACCATGACAATTTGGGTACATGTAGTTGGTGTGTACTGCAAGGCTCCACCAGATGTGTCCAGACACCGGAACCGTGACTTGAGCAGCCCAAACACATGCTCTATTACATTACGTGTTTGTGTGTGTGCCTCATTATGGCGTTCTTGTTCAGATGTGTGTGTGTATTTCTGATGGGTGTCATCAGCCACGGCTCCAGTGCATAACCTGCATCCCCCACTAGGTGTCCATGTGGGATGTCCCCATTGGCAAATGTCTGGTACAGCTGCGTCAAATGCCAGATGTGGGAATCGTGATAACTCCCAGGGCAGCCAGCACACACATTCATTATTATGCCCTTGGCATCACACACGACCTGGCAGTTGATGGAGGGGAAGCCCTTGCGGTTAATGTAGTCCCTACCCCGCTCACCGGCTGGTGCTTTGATGCATATGTGCGTGCAGTCTATTGCACCCAGTACCTCAGGGTATTCCGCTATTTGCTGGAAGAGATGCATATTGCTGGCCAATACCTCACGGGCATTGGGGAAATATACATGATCACCGACATGTGCTGACATGGCATCCAGGAACTGGTGCAGTACCCTGGAGGCTGATGCCTGTGATATCTCCATCATATCGCCAGTTGGTCTCTGGAAGGTACCTGTTGCTAGTATTCTTAGGCCAACACATACCTTGGTTTCCACTGGGATGGGTTCCCCTCTGTTGGTTCTGTGTGTGAGGCATGGCCTGCACAGCTCAACAATTTGCTGCAGGAGCTCTCTGTCCACTCTATAGCACTCTACTATCTCCGGCTCATGTAACCCGTGGTAGGTGACCCTGGGCCTGTACACTCTTCTCCGTCTCCTCACTGTGGGTTGTCTGGCACCATCTGCATTGTCACCACCCCCAGCAAGTCACCTATGTCTCATTATGACAGCTATGGCAGCCCCTAACATTTCTGCTCTGAGTTCAGCTTTTTCAGTTTTCACTTCTATTAGCTTACTCCTGTCTTGCAGTGTCTCTTAAGGGAAACATCCTGCACTACTGTTTGCAGAGTTTTAAGTGCTGGGCTGGGCTACTATTCTGCCTGTGTAATTGCCTGCTTCGAATTGTTTTCACCTGCTAGCTTCAGCAGTTATCCCTGCTAGCTTCCTATTAATTCTGTTCCTTCCTTTTTCCTCTCTGTTTCCTCAGGGGGGAGCAACGTGCATACTATCTGAAACACGCTCACAGTGGCTTACACGCGTGCACACCTGCTTACACGGTTCAGAATCTACTTATTCGGGTTAAAACATGCGTACACCCGCGCAAACACTGTTACACATCTGCCAACAGCCTCCAACATACTCAGCCCGCGCTACACGCGTGCACACCCATGCAAACAGTGTTAAACATCTCCCAACACACTCCCACATGCTCAGACTGCCTTACACGCACACACACTGTCCTACTCATGCTTCATGGTGCGCACACCTGCGCATGCATGCCCAGCAAGAAACTTTGGTGTAAGTAACAGTGTACACCTTCCATTTCTTGACTTTCCATGACTTATTTAGTGGCACACCTCTTTCCATGATCTGTGCCTGTCATCTGTCATGTTACACTGGCCTCCAATGAACTGCATTTCTTTCTACCATTCCCCCCTGTGATGTCACCTATCTCCTACTCTATTCCTCCCCTTATGTATCTCTTACACTACTCAGACTGTGTTCATTTGTTATGTGACTGTGAGATTCAGTATCCGAACCCTCATTTACATTTAGTTACATGTCTTAGATTCAGCTCCCCCCCTTAGCAACCACTACACGGTGGCCATGTTGGTTTTGGTCTGCTGGTCCCTGCATTGTCATTCCATGTATTGCATGAAACCCACATTTGTGGGTTTATAACCTTCTTTTTTATAATTTTATACAGCGCAGCCCGTTTGCGCGGGACTGTGCTGAGTTTAAACATCGGCGATCGCCGAAAAAAAAAATTATAATTTTATCATTTTGGCATTGGGTTGTATTGCCAATGGCCACATATTTGGCCATTGGCATGCTGCCTGAGTCATATGCAACCTTTTTTTGGAGCTGACATGGCTCCGTTGTGGCATTTGCAGAAATGTACTCAGTTGTCAACTGAGTACATTTCTGCAGCTAAAACGTCTCCTACACGGACTGGTTTCTGCTTCATGGATCACTAATATACCTCATTTGCATACCTTTCGGATGCAAGTGAGGTATTTAGCATGTCCACACCCAGTTCGTGTAAGAGACGTTTTAGCTGGTCTCTTACACGGAGCTTAGGGCTGTTCCTGGATCGCGAGGCTTGCATGGAGTGTTGCACGTCTCTTACACTCTGTGCAAGCCTTCGTGAATCCTGCCCAATATTTAGTCACAAACTACTATTTTGCATTGACTGAAGCCATTCAAAGCCTAACTAGAGTTGTTCGAAGTATCGCAGACTGTGCAAAGTGTTTGCAGAGTATGTGCTTTATTACTCTGCAATTATTTCAGAGTTTGCTGTGTCCAAAGTACAGTTATATTGCAAGGTGCAGTCAAAATACAGCCATTTCAAAACGTATCTTGTGCTGTGAATGTATTCGCAGAGTGCTGCCATTTCAAAGTATTACTTTCACTGTACAGGGTTATTTTACAAAGTACTGCCATTTTGAAAAAGGTCCTTGATCTGTGTACAGTTTATTTGCAAAGTGCATTATTTTTGAAGTGTTTCTTACTATGAGCTTCTTCTGCTTTGTACAGTTTATTCGCAAAGTACAGTCATTTCAAAGTATTTCTTACACTGGTAAGGAGTGTATTCATAAAGTAAAGTGATTTTAAAGTGTTCTTGTGGTACGGAGACATATTTGGCCAAGTGCAGTTATTTGAAAGAGTCTGTTGTGCTATTGGGCATAATTACAAGTCTTGGCATAATGATCTGGCATATATATGTGTGTGTGTTCGTACATAATTTCAAGCACCTTCACTACTGTGTGTTGATATGGCAGAATAATTTTGCAGACCTATTCCACTTGTGGTTGATCATAATATTGCAGAGAACTGGAGAGTATTTGAGCAGAAATATGATATTTTCATACAAGCAGCTTTTTCTGAAAAAGATGCATGTACAAGGGAATTTATTTTGCCTAACTTAGCTGGGTCAGAGGCCATTGAAAGAGAGCATTCATTTGTGTATACACCAGACGTATATGCAGGAGTGGGGAAAATATTCCATATTGTTGTACCACAGAAACAAGCGTTCGGAACGTAAAATAAAAAAATTATCAGCGAGACCTGAACGCAAACTCGCTACCACTTGCAACAATATTGCCAACAGCAAATGTACACAATTCCAACACCACAGGAAGTATAAAAACAGGTTTTGTTTGTGTTCAGGTCTTGCTGATCATTTTTTTATATTGTTGTACCGGCTGAATCAAGAGAGGACCTTGAGTGCTTGAAATGTAAATTTAGAGAAATGTGCAACCCCCAGACAAATGTTGCATTAAAGAGGCACTTATTTTATACAAGAGAGCAAAAGCCAAAAGAAACTTTTGCAGCTTATATCACTGACTTGAGAAATAAGTTAGTAGTGCAGCGTAGTGGTGCAGCAGCAGAACTGTCGCCTTACAGCAAGAGGTTCTCTGGTTCAATTCTCAGCTGGGGTGTCTTTTGTGTGGAGTTTGCATGTTCTCCCTGTGTTCATGTGGGTTTCCTCCAGGTGCTCCCGTTTCCTCCTACATTTCAAAGACATACATCTGGAGCATTTCTCCCCAGGCCTCTGCTGAAAACTGGCTTTGTTCCAAGTCAGACTTTCCTGGTAAAAAAATGTTAAATAAATATGTTTAAAAATGTGCAGATTTGGTGACTTGAAAGATGAGTTAATAAAGGACAGGCTTGCGTGTGGTGTTAATAGTGCTTCAATGAGAAAGATTTTGCTTCATGACAGTGATTTAACATTGAACAAAGCCACAGAGATGTTTCAAATCCATAAGCTCATAGAAAGGCACACAAGTATGCTTATAAGTGATAAGATCCTATTTTACAAATGCTCAAACACTTCAGAATGGCCACCAAAGCAATCTTGTGTACAGCCGGAAGTGCAACCTTATTTTCCATACAGATATGAGAAGGTCCAAAATTTATTCTTCCTACTTCTTTACAACATGAATACATTCAGATTTTCCATTGTGGCCACCCAGGTTGGACTCTACCAAAAGAAGGGTGAGAGGACTAGTATTTTGACCTTCTCTATCAAAGGGCATTGATAAGTGCTTTCTTCTTGTTCAGCAGGGCAACAGTACTAAACTCATTTGCAAAAAAACCACTTCAGCTAATCCAGATTCCTGAACTACCTTGCTCAACAGTAACAATTGACATATTTGAGTGGAACTATCAGCATTACTTAGAGTTGGTAGATTCTTATTTGAACTGGTTTGAGATTGATTTGCTACCTAAGCTAACATCCAGTGCTGTTATTACTAAGATGAAACATCATTTCTCAGTCCATGGTAGACCACACAAAGTTATTTCTGACAACATTACCCAGTTTACCAGTCAATTGTTTCAGAGATTTGCAAAAGTCTGGGACTTTATCCATGTTACTAGTAATCCTGAACACCCACAGTCAAATGGCCTTGCTGAATGTGCAGTACAGAGTGCAAAGCAATTACTAGAGAGGTCAAAGTGTGACAATACCGCTATCTTCTTGAATTTACATAATCTCAGAAACATACCCCGTGACAACCTACTTGGCTCACCTGCTCAAAGATTTCTGTCTAGGCAAACCAGAACAAACTTGCCTATCAGTTCTAGTTTGTTGGTGTCAAATGCTAAAAACAACAAAGCAATAAAAGCCCAACTTTTTTAAGCAGTGTTCCATTCAGAAGTCCAGCTATGAGAAAATGAGCAGATTTCTTCATCTGTTGAACAAATGACAGACAATGAGGATGCAAACAGTGAAAGGCTTTGATTGAACTGGTCAAGTGAGAGGTATATGTACCAAGTCGAGATCCTACTTAATGGAATCTGAGGGTATAGAATACAAGAGAAACCAAAGGCATCTTCTTCCTGTATCAGAAAAGATATCGCAGCATCGTACCTGTGATATAGACTCTAGATCTCAGTGCAACCCTTACAATGTTCATACCTAAAAACATGTCTCAGTCTCCATTTCCATTCCTAATGATGTACAGATGTCCCCAAAGCTGAACATTCCTTGAAGACAATCCCCATTGCTAGATCCAATTCTGACTTTTATGTTACATGATCAGGTCGCATTTCTAGACCTAGTGTAAAATAAACAGCAACCTGGACATTATTGTTTTGTATGTGTCTAATTTTGTATGACTGCATGTCAAAGAATTAGTTTTGGATAATTGCATGCCAGAATATCATTTCTGTGTAATTGCATGTCCTTAAATATTGTCATTTAGTATATGATCTATTTCTCAAAGAGGGAGGATGTAGAACAGAGCGTGTATGTACCTTTAAGAAGCAGTTCTATGTGTAAGCACGTGCATATAAATAGTGAGCATGTGCAGGCAGCAGTGCCATTTTTGAAAGGACAGCCAGAGTGTTAACATGTATGACTGTGGTAGTCAGTCTGTTTATAAGTTTTAAGTTTAAGTTACAAAGCCCATTCTTGATGTCTTTGTGTGCTATAAAGCTGCTTGAACTGAACCCACAACTGCTTGTCTGTTTTATAATCACCGAAGGAGTGACATTAATGGAGCCCCAGCGGAGGCTTTAGCTTAAAATAGCAGCCTGGCTATGCATGCAGCTGGATCTAGAAAGTGCTCTGGCAGCAAGGCTTAAACCCTGTCCATGACAGGCAGTGGTCTACAGAAATATGACACCAGTATGTAATAAGGGATAGGGCTGTAAGCAGTGCAGTCAAGTTGATCTCCCCCTACAAGCAGCTATGGTGACCTTCAGACCCCTCACATTCTGCTGGACAAGATAGAGCTATGGGGGGGTAGGGGTGTTGGCATTTCCCAGCAAGTGGATTATTTGTTTAATAATGCATGGAATTAAGAGATTCTGTGAAAGTATAAATTCCTAACACAAAATATGATTTTTGCTGGCTTGTCTCAGCCCTACAGAAAAACTCAGTATTTATTCAATAATTAAAAAAATGCAAATTAAGAAGCTGCAACGACTTTGCAAAAAATATTTGAATGCACTCCTTTTAAATTTTCCCCATACAAAATGTGGTGACCTTCAAAACCTAATTATAATTTATATATCTTATCTGCTAAATAAATTGATATCTCTCATATTATTTTTATATATAAAATTCTAGAGCTGGACAATGGTCATAGCAGCATTCTCTTCTGCTAGTAAACATTATTATTATTATTATTATTATTATTATTATTATTATTATTAATTTCAAAAATCGAGGATGCAAAATAATCTTTATCTGATACTTCAATAATGTATGCAGCAGTACAGATGAGGCCCTGCAGAACTACAGCATGCAAAAAGCCAAGCAGATGTTAATATCGGTCAAATAGTTGCTCAACTCTGAATCTGAATATGCACCGGTAAATTGTTAAGGATATATGGGAGTAGATATGCATGTCATTATAACATTACTAGATTCAAACATTTTCCTATAGCTGGATTGCGCTTCTTATAAAATAATTTTTCATTAAGAAATATGAGTGTAAGTGCATAGGAATAATTAAGATGTACTATAGTAGATAAAACAAACTTAACTAAGTGTTGGTTAGAATGTTTCTCAGATGGCTCTCACATATCGTTGAGTGTTACGATAAATACAAAGATGTGCAAAATGAAATATCCTAAAACGTGGACTTTCATCACATGTCCTTCAGATGAATGGCTATAAAATCTGAGGTCCTCTCACATTACATGCCAGTACATTTCTCAGCTTTATGAGCTTTTTCCCAGGCACTACAGCCTCATGTTTGCAAGATATTTGGCAACGGGGTTAAACAAATTTTCAGTCTGCCAAAAGAATAAGGGTAAAAGCTGTCAGTCTTATTGTTTACAATAAATCTGTATGGAAATAGTCATTTGTTTTGACATCATTCTTATCAAAGTGACAGGAAAGGAAATGGAACAGGACTGATGTTAGCTTGCCCTTGGGAAAATTTAATGCATACTGATATATGTCTAAAACAAAATAAATATGTTAGAACATGTGTGTTTGCATGGGTGTGCATGTGTGTGTGTGCTTGTGTGAATGTGTATCTGTGATTATACATATTTCCAGTTATAGCTGTAATGTTCTATTGCTTTCATTACAGTTTTGAGGTAAATAATTATTTTGGCTGTTCTGTCCATGCACTTTCTACTCTTAGTGCCTTGATTTTTCCTTAAGATGCATTGGAAATGTTTGTTATTGTAATTCCCTTATAGATTTCAAACTTGTTAGGCTGTTGTGTTGAGTCTTGAACAGGACAAATTTTACCACTACACCACTGTGTAAGAATAAAAGGCTATTATATTTACTAAATAATATACATTTTATTTTCTTTATTGTTTTTTATTTTTTTGTTTTTTTTGTTGCTTCCTTTTTTTGTTACTTTCCTGCATTCTCCCAACTATCAGCCTACCTCTGGGTCAGTTGGCCCATTTATTCCTCCTTCACAAGGGGTAATAGCTATCTGATAGGTTGCAGTATCTAGGCAGTTTTATTTATTTTTTTGTTCTTTTTTGGTTCTGTATTACCAATAACCCATTCTTTCGAGATTGACATTATACCTCACTTTAAAGACCTGCAGTGCCCCCTTCTAAAAGAATAATGTGCATGTTCCTATACATCCCCTTTTCAGTAAGCTATACCTCATCCGGGTGGAAAACCGCTGAAGTAGCTTGTCAGCAGAGCACACGTCTCCATCCTGACCTGGATCCCATGCAGAAGTAGATTGGACTGGCTTCCTTTGGGATGGGCAGGCAATATGCTGCTATTTATACCCCCCCCCCCCAGCTCTTTCTATGTCCCAGCTGCTACTCAAACTCATGTCTGGATCACAGTCATTGAGCTATCCTTCTTCTTCATGGAAATAAACAGATTCATTTTTATACTTGAGTACCTTTGAGTACAGTGTGAATTTCATTTTATATAGCTATACCAAGAATAGTTTACTGAGAGTCGGTTCTGCTTCTGAAACAGGAATATTCAAGTAGGAAAACAATCAGTCACAGGGATCTGAAAACTGTTCTTTACTCTGAATTTGGTGACAAATGGAAAAGGCATAGATGTCTGTCTACACACACACACACACACACACACACACACACACACACACACACACACACACACACACACACACACACACACACAATTTTTTTTGCTCAGCCAAGTACTTATCTTTATGTAAAGTAATGGTAACAGTAAACTTTTAGGTAATTGTGTCAAATAGTAGAGAGTATTGGCCTTATAGATCTACATTGCGGTGCATGATAAAGGGGCCTGCCACATCTGTAAAACTTTACTTTTAGAATAAATACCTATTTACAAACTTCTGAGTATAATTCTTTGCAGATGACACAAAATGTTAATGGTTTTTAAGATAATTAATTTTGATATAATGCTAAAAGGCATATTCAAATAATAGCAAGTTTCTGTATTTAGTTAGTTTTTGTTTTACATGTCACTAACTAGGTTAGCCACTATGACCTAAGCTGCATTTGGAACTGAACTCATCCCCAAAGTCAAACCAAGGGACTACATATTATGCAAAGCCATATCTAATGTGGGACAAAGTGAAGCAGGTACACTTGGGAGAAAGTTACTAGGAGGAGTGATCTGTTCTCTTGACAAGATGACAATTGGTCCATGCAAGTCACTGGTGTGAGGGCTGATCACTCACAGCTTCAAGCAGTAATGGTAGTTACTTTAGTGCAGTCAAGTTGATCATGGCTCCTGGAATGATTTGTTTGCAGTGTCTCTGAATTAAGAACTATAGTAATGAGTTCATATAACTCTGCTGTTTATGAAAAGTGTTTCAGGTAGTAAAAAGAGCTATTATGCATAAGAAAAACAGATACATGCCTACTTACCTAGTGAATTACTTTTTTGCTCCTCAGTATTTTAGAGGGTGCCAGTTGCAGGATTGCCCAGGATGCCAACTGATCCTGCAGCAGCTCTGGAATCATGTGATTATGAGAACTTAAATATAGCAATCGTAAAGATGTGGAAGAAAACAAGAAAGCCTTGAGAAATCTGTAGACAAACAAAAACATAGACTGTATCCAGACTAAATCTAGTAGGCAGAGTTGAACTTCAGAAATATCAGACAGTAATACTATCCACAGCGCCACCAATGAATTATTATAGCAATAACCCACGCCTGGGTGTGGGTAATGCTGGATTTACCCATGGTTGGCATGGTTTGGTCCCGAGGGCAAAGCCCGAGGGACAAAACAAAGCCAACCGTGGGTAAATCCAGCATTACCCACACCCAGAAGTGGTTATTATTATCTAATGACATTATTTAAGAAAAAAAAAATAATTACCTTTCTTAAATAATGGCATTGTATAATGTCTCCTTATTGCCCTTCTGCAGCTGTCTGGTATTACGTGGAAGTTCTGATGTACTGCGCATGCCTACACAGTACATCAGAGCTGTGGGCAAAAGCAACGGAGAAAGCAAGATTTCCGTTGCTTTTTACTGTTTCGCTATGTTAAATGGGTTTAACATAGCGAGACAGCTTTAAAATAAGCAACAGAGATCTCTGTTGCTTATTTTAAAGCTGTCTCGCTATGTTAAACCCATTTAACATAGCGAGACAGGTTTAAAAAAAAAGCAACGGAGAAAGCAAGATCTCCGTTGCTTTTTACAAACTGTTTTGCTATGTTAAATGGGTTTAACATAGCGAAACAGTTTTAAAATAAGCAACGGAGATCTCCGTTGCTTATTTTAAAGCTGTCTCGCTATGTTAAACCCATTTAACATAGCGAGACAGGTTTAAAAAAAAGCAACGGAGAAAGCAAGATCGCCGTTGCTTTTTACACACTGTGTCGCTATGTTAAAGGAGTTTAACATAGTGAGACAGCTTTAAAAAAAGCAACGGAGATCTCCGTTGCTTTTTTTAAACCTGTGTCGCTATGTTAAACTCCTTTAACATAGCGAGACTGTTTTAAAAAAGACTTATACTAATGGAAAAAGTCCGGGCGACCGGACCTTTTTCCATTAGTATAAGTTGATTTACAATGTGCACGCTGACCAATCAGCGTGCATGTTTTGGAATATTAATGAGGGGGTCATGGTATAATTCTCTTTTTAACACTGTGCTGCAGAGCGTCTTTCTGTGGTTTCTGCATCATTCAAATTGTTCTTTTATTCTGAATGTATTACTTTATGTTGTATACTTATATAAAACTATATTGGAATCCACCATTCAGTGACATTAAGAAAGAAGTGATGTGTATTCTTCTTTTGTTGACCAGTGAGATTCTGCTGAGTTTCTGACAGTGTAACAGAATGAGCTACATCTATGGCTGGATAATAAGCTTTAAGATGAATTTCTTGGTTAGAGTCCCTTATTACTCTTAGAAAATTCCTTAAGAAGAAAGTGTTTCCAGGATACTGGTGAAAAAGGTATTTTTGTCTGCTGGAATCATTATTAATTTACACTTTGTGAAACACAAAAATTCCACCGGCAGACAAACCACACTAGTAGCCAGAAATCAAAACTAAATGCAGAGAGAAGCACCAGTGTGGAAACACAGCAGTCACAGTTCAAATTATCCACAGGTAAAATAGGCAGCAAACAGCAGGCAGCAGGTGAAATAAATAAAAGTATGGAAACACAGCAGTCACAATTTAAAATATCCAAAGGTAAAGTAGGCAGCAAACAACAGGCAGCAGGTAAAATAAACCCAAGTTTAATGCATATACGGACTGGTAAGTGCTTTTGCTATAGAATCATAGCTTCTTCAGACCCTAGTGAAACAACATATTTACTAAACATTTATATAACACTGTCATAATACACAGAGCAGTCAAAAGCTAAAACTAATAACATTACTTTTTTCGTTTTCCTGTATTAAAAGCTAGAAGGAAAAGGAAAAAGTAATGTCTATTTCCTTTTTGCTGGGTTCACTTTTTAGTGAGTTCATCTTTAGCTATTTAATTGTTATATTGTTTTAGTTTTTGATTGGTCTGTGTATTATGACAGTGTTATATAAATGTTTAGTAAAGATGTTGTTTCACTAGGGACTGCATTGCTAATGTGCTGTCTGCAACTTTAAACCATGTCTCAGCAACTGCACAGACATCAGCATTTAAGGTAAGGAGAGCTTGTAGGGAGTAGAGTTTCCTGTTCCACTTTGCACTTCCGCTGGGTTTTGATTACATCACATCATTGAGTGAATGTATGTCCTGGCCTCATATGTGATACCCCAACCCAAAGTGGCTGACTGTAGTTCCAGTATTAACTCACTTCTATATTTATTTCTTACTTATGCTTTATTTTTGTATACTTATGTGATATATATTTTCATATTTCCAATTTTTTTCCATATTGCATTATGCATGCAACTGCATGCATTCTTTTACCACCCATACCTTCTTTAACAAGTTCACAATTCCTCATTCCTCAATTGTTTTCCTCTTTTATTGCTTACCTACTTTTTCCTTTTTTGTAGTTCTTCCTCTCCTTCAAATATTTTACTTCTACCCCATATAGTCCCTATCTGTGAATGATGCCAGAGTGGGGAATTGTTGAGATAGGCTGTGTGCATTGTCTTACCTTCATCCATGGCTTTGGTGGCATTCTCAAAGAAGTCTACCAGGTTTAATAAGCATGATCTACCCTCAACAAAGCCAAACTGGGTTGGTTCCAGCATTTGGAAGTCACCTATGTCCTTGTTGATAAGGTTCATGATAATTCTTTCCATGGCCTTGCAGATGAGGCTAGACTTCTGGGTCTGTGGTTCTTAGGGTCAGGTGATGGCCCCCCTTTGTGCAGGAGGATTACTGTTGCTGTTCTCCATTCTGTAGGAACATAGCCAGTTCTCAAGCTATGATTAAAAAGAATGCCAAGTGGGTTCACTAGGTCTTGTTTTAGATTGTTTAGTAAACAACCTGGGATATAATCTGGTCCCACTGAGGCTGTGCCTTTGGCCTTGATGAGCGCAAAGATGACCTGTTCCTAGAGATACTAGGCAGAGGGCTGGTGTCAGGATGTTTTGGGATATGGTAGGTGGGGATTGTGGGGGGGGGGGGTGAAGTTTGCACTGAATCTGTCATTTAGCAGATTGGCAATATCTTCCAGTGTAGTATGAGTGATCCCTTCTACAACCACTTCACCACATAGTTGGGCATTCCCATTTAGACTTTGTATGTAGTTAAAGAATGCCTTATGATTATTCTTGGCTAGGGATGTGATTTTATTTCATTATTTGCTTTAGATGACTTTACAAGATTTCTGATTTTCTTGTTTAGGCTTAGGAGGGGTATACCTGAAGTCCACTACGGTGACTTGTTTTAACAGGATCACCTGGTTTTGATCCAGTCAGATACAGCAGAGTTTATGCAGTCGCTTAAGAGTTTGTAGAGGGCATTTGCCTACACTTCTGCATAGTGATCATTGATGTCTGTGATTGCAAGTGATATGAAGCTTTTTATACCATCAGTTAGTCAGCTGTGCTTAGTTTTACTGAAGTTTTTTATAATTTTTGCTCCTGTGAGGGTTTCACTTTCAGTAGTTACTTCAAACAACATTGATCTGTGGTCTGAACTAACCAGGGAGGGGATCACGCATGGGGAAGTACAGTGATACCTCCCCCCATGTTGGTGAGTACTATGTTCAGAACACTAAAGCCCCTAGTGGGAGTGCAGGCTATCTGTTCCAGAGCATTTGTGTTAACAAAGTCCAGTAACCTCTGGGCAAGCTTGTTTTTGCTCATGTATGTCCCCCAGTCTATGGAAGGATAGTTGAAATCTTCCATGTCTAAGGTATTGGGCTGTATGGCGATGGATTCCAGTAAATTGAGGTAGGCAGTGGGCTTATCCTGGTTCATGTTGGGGGATCTATAGCTAGCAATGATGTAGTATGGTACTTCACCAATGCTTAATTGGACATGGAGTAGTTTGAGAGTCATGCTGTTTGACCCTTCTCAAAGTGCATTTGGTTTTAAAAAAGATATATACACCTCCACCATTGGTTCCTTAATGTCCATTTTAAGGTCTGAACATGTGCAAGGCATTATAGCCATGCTCAGCAAGGGTGTTCTCAGTAGCCTTGAACCAGATTTTGGTAACTGCACAGATGTCTGCATCTTCCAAGGTGAAGAGTGCTTCCAGGGAGTGCAGTTTCATGTTTAAACTCCTAGCATTAAGCAGCAAGACCCTGAGTTTGTCTTAATTAGATTTTGTTACACTGGAAAATGTATTGTTTTGACATTGCCTAAAAAGGAACTATGGGGGTGGCAAGGGCGTTTGCCAGTATGCAAAAGCCTAGGGAAGACAGGTGCAGACAATTGCTAGCAAAACAGTGATGACTGTCTACCATATCCTCCCAAGCTGACAGATAATGGATCCCCCTGGACTGGCACCAGAAGCTGAGCAAATTGTTGAAGTCAATCATTCTTTGTTTATGTCGTGGCATTATCCTTGGTGAGAGTAGAATACTGCTTAGGGCTAAAAACATACCTGTTTGGGACACATAAATAGTTCAGTCATGTCTCTCTTCATATTGTCCAAAGATGTCAATCTCAAGTCATTCACTCCAACCAGGACTATGACAGAGGCATAATGGTACTTGTTGTTGAGTGACTTGAGTATATGCACAATTTGTTTGATCCTGGCACCTAATAGGCAGCTGATTCTGACCTTCTATTTGTCCAGTCTGGTGAGGGGGACAGCTGTGTGTCTCTGGTACAGAGGTTGTGTCTGCTCCACAACTATGGACCAGAACATTAAGTACACAGAATAAAATAATATGTCTAGAGTCACACACAGGCAGGGCAGTGCATGGACTGACCATGTTGTGCATCAGACATTACCATATACACACACAGGTTAAGGAAGGAAGGGTAAAGGCATCATCATTTTCACATGTGGGGTTGCAGTAGTAGATAACTGCAACACAATAATATGTGGTAGGGTCAAGCAAAGAGAACACATGTACTCTGTAAAGCTGTCAGGAGTCATGATCATATCCCTCAGTGGTGAGTCATGCTGCCACAATGTGAAAGTTACTGGTGTCATCTGTACTGGCTTGCTTTGTTTGGACTTGGTGCAATTCATAGCAGAGAAGCAGTAGAGCTCTGGGACAATGGTCCTACACCCAGATGGGTTGTTTCTTGTGTTAAGTCTAATAAGCATCATCACCCATACCCACAGCCAAGGATGTCAGGCCATGTGTGGTTACAGGTGACAAGGACAGTACATGTTACAGCACTGTGTGTCTGCAGCTTGACACAGTATCCCAGGTGGTAAACCTGATGAATGATGCCACCCGTAAGCTGGATGATTACTGTTACTTGGGGATGGCAAGCAGTGTGCACACAAGTAGCTCTGATACATTCTTATCAATAGTTTGCATAGTTTGGTGTAGGATAATATAATCGTACACCTTGCATCTGGACCCTTCCCTAGCTATGAACTGTATGGCCTATGGTGGATGCAATTTGTCTCACTGAGTTAGCTATGGAGGCAACATTTACTAGCAACAATCTCAGCATCTCTGTTGTTTCTGCTCTCTCCCCATACTCCATGTCACTGTACATTTAGTGAACATTATTCTGCAAGTCATGGAGCTCACTTCTCATCTCCATGATGCTTTGCTGAGCTACTGTGCCTGGCTGGATGCCTAACCTCTGCATCCACAGGTTAGTTCTGAGAGGTAGCCAAATCAAGGACAATGTTGGATACATGGTGTTGTAACCCTGCCCCTCCCCAAGTCTCTCTCCTATGATGGATATGTACACTTCAAAGGTAGTGCACATGTCAGGTGCTGCATGGATTGGTGATAGAGCTGGAGCTTGTTTGAGACTCACAGGCACAGGATGTCTACCATGCACAATTCAGGCTAAGTGCTAAGCCTGTGACTCTACAGGGCCTCTGTAAATGTGGATGTGGTTGACTTTCCCACTACAGTGCTGTAGAAGGCGCCATTGCATCATCATACTATGTCATTTACATGGTATTCATCTTTAATCAGCCATAGGTGTACTGTTGATGTCACACTTATGTTGTCTTGCTGTGCCAGACTATCTACCAGTTATGGCTGTAAATGCATGAAAATATATGACATCACTGTCAGTTCACATAAATATACCACCATAGCTCCCTGTGGAATGCACAAGAAAATGCCTCTATGGCATATACTGACAGATATACATTGTTATATGGGTTGCTGTAGTTGCAGATCAGAGGTGGCTTAAAGGACAGATATCTAGGTGTGCTATGGTCCTTCATTTCCAAGTTCAAACATGCAGTGGTGTGTACTGCATTGTGCTGCAAAGGACATTATCAACATGGTGCTTTCTGTTCTGACATACAGGTACCTGATGCCATCCCAGTTCCTATATCCAAGACCCTCCCCCAATATGTGAGGCTGCTGTCCCTGGCCAGAGAACAACACAAAATACTCTTTGATGTCTATTAGCTGTTTCTATACTAGAGGTCTGTCCCTTTTGGTGGATCTCCCTACTGCAATGTCCTGTACCTTTTCCTTTGCATGGATTATCATATCAGTAGTCCTTCAATACACCTGCTGTAGAGACATGTTTTGGCCCTCCTCAGCATTCATATTCTGCACATCAGTTCCTTCCATTTCTGATACAGATATTGCTTGTCTGTAGCACCTTTGCTCAGGAGGTACATGCCATGTCTGATGACAGCCTTAGGTAGCACTTCTTTCTCCTGTACATAAGAATACTCATTGCTTAACTCCCTTTACAAACCAGTTTAATAACTGCAGTTCATACTATGCACAGCCTACACTCCATTTTTACTGTGCCCATGCCTCAGTTCAAGTTCATGGAACTCTGCATCCCCACAAGCAGATGGTACCGTACCATCCCAGTGTCATGGTGTCACAGTTACACATGCAGTCTACCTCATGTCCACTTTAGGTCTTGTTGTTGTGGCTAAGGTACTTCACTAGGCAAGTTCTGTGCCATAATTCTGTGAGGCTCTGAATTTAGATATGGTTTACTCCAATTCCTCTGTTTTGAAGTTGTATGTTACACGAATAGTGTGTCATAAATTATGTCAATGTAGTGCATCTCAACTGAAGTGGGTTGTTAGTGTAGTGGTTATTGTTACAAAGCTAGACACCACAACATTCTGTGAATCACTACTTGTGCAAAATGTGCTACCCATACAGGTTGACATAGGCATTGCACAGCACAGATAATAGGATCATAGGATCATAGAAGGTTACTAGGCTATTGACCTGGAGGTCATTTCAAGCCTAGCCATTTGATTCCAATCAATAATATCATAGTCAATACCCAAGATTGTATTTAGTAATGACTGCACATGTCCAGGATGGCTCGGGGTACTATCCCTGGTAAGAATTTATGGTACCCCATCGACTCGTCCAGGTTCCTTTTGAACAGTGTCATAAAGGTGCCCTGCTTTACATAAATTTTTGCAGCCTATTTCAAAGACACATCAGTCACTGGGAGACAGATCTGTCCCTTCAGCACATCCTATTCAAGTCGCAGGCCATATTTACGTCCCTGGAATGGATAGCTCTAGTCCCATTTGATGTACAGATGTGCTGCAAATTCATTAGGGTTGGGCTGGAGATTGTTCTGTAAGCCAGGCATAAGTCTCTCCTAAGAAGTCTATATGATACTGAGTATAGTGACAGAGAATTTAGTCAGTCTGTATAAGACACCTACTGGGGACCCTTGATCTTCTTAGTTAGAAACCTCTGAAGCCTCTCCAATTGCTGCAGGTGCTTTGTATGGTACATGCTAAAAGGGGCATTATACTCAATTATGAGCTTGATTAGTGATGTGTTTATAGGGGTTATAACCTCCTTTGCTCTAGAGGTGATTCCTTTGCTAATCAAGCGTGCTATGTAGAAAGTCTTCCTTATTACAGTAAACACATGCTGGTCAAAGTTAAGGTCGCAGTCTACTTGTGATCCCAGATCTCTTACCACTTCATAGGTACACAGGGTATTTTTAATTTGATAGTGTGAAAAGGCATTGTTTTTACCAAAGGGAATGATGATGCATTTCTCTGCATTCGGTTTCAGACTGTGACTATGACACTAGTCGTCTGTCTGCGCAAGACCCTCCTGAAGTATATTGACATCATTTGGGGATTCAATAATTTTACTTTGTTTGCAGTCATCCACGTGACTTGGTCAGCCACAGCACCTTAGTTTTGGCCTGAACTTCTGAGAAGTATATACCAAACAGTAGGGGGCCTAGTACTGACCCTTGTGGCACCCCATTGATAACAGCTCTGCTGTTTGATGTGGAGCCACCCACTTCAATAGTGTGTGACTGGTTTCTGAGCCAGATGGCAACCCATCTTACAACAAAGGGTTTATATTCAGTTTGCTAAATGTATTGGTAATGCCTGCTGTAGGATTGTGTCAAAGGCCTCTGCCAAGTTGAGCTATGCCGTGTGCACAGATTTGCCCTCGTCAATGACTCTGGTCACATTTTTGTAGAAATTCACCAGGTTTAACAGGCAGGATCTGCGCTTAAAGCCAAATTGGGTCAGATCCAGTGTTTGGAGTTCGCCTATGTCTTTATCTGTGAAGTCCATGTTGATATGTTCCATGACTTTACAGCTTTACAGATGAGGCTGGTCAGTCTTATGAGTATATAATTCCCTGGATCTATTTTTAAGCCACCTTTGTGGAGAGGAATAACTGTTGCTGTTCTGCATTCCGCAGGAACAAAGCCAGTGGTTAGGCTATGATTGAATAGGGTACTTAATGGTGATGCTAGTTCATGTTTTAGTTTGTTTAGAAGACAGCCTGGGATGCTGTCTTGTCCCATAGAAGCTGTGTTTTTTGCCTTAGATAAGGCTTTAATGACCAGCAGCTCTTTGGATATGTAGGGTGGGGGGAGTTGGAGGCAAAGTTTGTTATAAGTTTGGGGTGGATAAGAGAGTGAAATTTTCACCCAGTCCATCTGCTAGCAGGTTTGCTATCTCTGCGGGATCAGTGTGTGTGATACCATTAGTTACTAATTTTGCACATGTCTTGGGTCCTACGTTTTAGGCTATGTACGTAGCTGTAAGAGGCCTTTTGGTTATCCTTGGATGTAATTGCTAAGTTTTTCTCGGAATTACCCTTAGAGGATTTGACATGATGTCTTATTTGCCTGTTGAGGCTGTGGAGTATGCTTTTTCATTGTTGGGGCTTTGCCTTAGTTTTTCTTAGACAGCGACTTTTTGTATTTGTTGTAAAGTTTGTTGATGCTGGATATCTACAAGCAGCTTTTTTTTTTTGCTTAGGCTCTCTGGAACAGCTGAGTCTATACAGTTATCCAAGTGGTTGTACAGGGTTTTATTGTAAGCTTTGGTGTAGTTGCCATTTCCAGCTGGGGTGGGGCTTGGACTGCATTTATACTTTCCCCTAAGAAGGTATCGTTTATTTTGGTAAAGTCTTTCAGTCTGACTTCACCCTTTGTGAGTTCTGATGTTAGTGCCAGCTCAAAGGTGAGTGATTTGTGGTCAGATATAACTTATCATGGTCTGACAGTTGCAGTGGTGCATATATTTGTCATGTTAGTGAGGACCAGATATAATATGTTTGTTCCTCTTGCGGGGTTTGAACAATTTGTTCCTGAGCATTTGAATTAACAAAAGCAAGGAACTTTTGCACTAGTGAGTTAGGGCTAGAGTAGGTTTCCCAGTTGATGGTGGGATAATTGAAATCCCCCATGACCAGAGTGTTTGGTAATATTTGGATTGACTCCAGCTTGGTCAACTAGGCCTCATGCACATCATGATCCATGAAGGGGGATATAAAAATAGGTATGACTTGAATCGGGGTCATTCCCAGAGTAATTTGAACTTGGATTAACTTCATGGAGTTGTCCAGTCTAACTAGTTGGGAGGTGAATTTATCTCTAATATAGATAGAAACATCATCTTCTTTGGTTCTCACGCATTCATTTTGCAGTCTGAATGTGCAGAAGGCATTGTAGTCTTACAAGGCCAGGGTACTGTCTGAGGCCTTGATTCAGGTTTCAGTGACTGCACAGACATCTGCATCCTCCAGTGATAGAAGTGCTTCCAGGGTGTGCAGTTTTTGGTTTAAGCTCCTAGCATTTAACAGCCTGACACTTATTTTGTTGTGGTTGGCAATTTTTACATCGGCAAATTTGTTTTGTGACCTTGCCTAAAAAAGGCACTATGGGGAAGGCAAGAGCCTTTGAGAGCAGCCGAAAGCCTAGTGTTGCCAGGTGCAGTGCAAACTGTTTCTGGCAAAGCAGTGAAGTTTGTTGACCATGTCATCCCAGCCTGACAGAAACTGGATCCCCTTTGAATGACACCAAAACCTAAGTCAGTTATTGAAATTGATCATTTTTTGTTTACACTGTGGCATAATTCTAGGTGAGGGTAATATGCTGCTCAAGGCTAGGGACATACTTGCCTGGGACACATATTCATGTCATACCTCTCTCCATGTGGTCCAGTGAGTTACATCTCTGGTCTTTCACTCTAACGTGAGCTATGAAAGAGTCATAATGGTACTTGTTGCTGACAGACCTGAGTGCATGCGTGATGTGATGAATCCTGGCAGCTTACCGTGACTTTCTCCTTATCTAACCTGGTGAGTGGGACATGCATGTGTCTCACTTTGGAGTCTCCAATGATGACACAATTTGTTTTTTGAGTGTTACACCTTAATGGCTAGCTAGGTGAGACACTGGTGTTGCTATGTGTCTTGGGTGCTGTAGGAACTGTTAGTTTTAGAACTCTTTTGTTTGGGAGGTCTCTGGTGTTTCGGTAAGTTTTCTGAGAGAACCTCTGTGTATGTTGATTTAAGCGTTGGATGCATACTCTGTGTATGAGTAGTGGTATTATGTGCATGAGTAGTGGTGGGTAAGTTGACAACCTCTTCAGTGTTACTGTTTTGAGTGTGAGAAAGCAGGGAGTCAGGATTCTTGGTGTAGATACAGCTCTCTCACACTGTACTTGAGTGAGTTATTAGTAGAGGGCTGTCAGTATACATGAGGCAGTTACTACACTACCTCAGGAGACCCAAGACCCAAGTCAACAAGGCTGACAGGAGAAACAAGAGTAGCCCAACTGTCCATAATGCTAGCTTTGAAGAACTGTTATCACAAAGGAGGTGCTTTCAGGACTGATCTAGGAGGTACTCTGTAGATGGGTATTTCTGATGTGGTTTTTGGCTGATGATTTAATATGTCACAGCTCACTAGCAATACTTCTTAGTCCAGTGATGTACTAAAGATGAGGCCTACACTAATGTAGTACAGTTGTATCTAATGGGGAAAAATTGTTGAAATTATCTATCCAGCTATGGCGCACAATTGTATAAGTGATCTGTATGCTTAGGCATATGACATTTGTATGCAACTAGCACTGATATGTTGTATGACAAGTTATTCATAAATGTGCATCCATATGCATAGGGCCACTACTTAGTTCCACCAGTGGACTGATTGCGTGGCTATGGCTGCTACAGAAACAGGGAGATACACATCTCCAGAATGGTTTGATGAGGACAACAAGATTTTTCCTGTTCTTCCTGAAGAAGGAGTGCCTGCCGGGCCAATATCATGACCCTTTGAAGGAAGCATATGTGACTGGCATGAGATAGCACACATTTTGAATGATGGCACTTGTAGTTCCTCTCCTAGTGTGTGATGATATACTGACCTGAAGAGATGCTATCCAACCTGGTGGATCCTTGGTGTTCCTGTTATCGCCATGGCCGAGGGATTGGATTCTGACAAATTAATTGATACTCCTACTATTCTAAGAGAGAACAATGAGGTTGTGGACAATTCTCCAGTAACTAGAAGTGAATTTAATCAGGTTGTGGTACTATTAACTCAGCTAACTGATAGCTTGCAAGACAGGGTACCTGAAACGGCTTCTAGTCTTCCGGGAAATCAACAGCAACTTCCCGATGCCCTTAATACATGCAATGGATGTGCGACGACGTTCCCACAGACGGTTACAGAGGGCGAACCTCATTCTTGTGGTACCAACATTCATGAACCAAGCATTAATTTAGCGAGAGCGAACACTAGTAACAATAAAACCTTACCGGATTATGGTGGGGTTGATTTTTCGAACAATACAAGCAATTTCAATGTTGAGACCTGGACTACTAAAAGGTTTAACTTTAACGAAGGTACATTTTCTCGTAATATGAGCAATTTTGATGATTATTTTACTGTGTTCAGTGACAAATTGCATTAATTTAAAATTAGTCAGTTGGAAATTGATTATTTAAGAGAATGTGTACAGGTTAATAGGGTCCCAAAGGGACTCCGGATATTTAAATTTCCAAACAATGTGAAACCGGACAGTAATTTATATCAACAACTGTGTGAAGTTTTTAACAGAACTGGCATTGAGGTAATGAATTTAATGATATGGGATTACAAAGCCCAGAGTGAGGTTCTGTTGAAAGAATTAAATTCTGTACACCAGAAAATATTAAATGACAAGTTAATTGGTAGAGAAAAGAGTAAATATGAGAATGTATTTAGAGAAGTAGACAATCATTGTGAGAAAATTATTGAAAGGAAATTAAGAAAATTGGAGAGAAATTTGTTAGAGTACAGGGAAGGAAGGGCTTATCCATTAACAAAAATGTATCGCCCCTCTACAAATAAGGACAACGTGCTTATTAATAGAACAGATGATGGTTATTCTAATAATGAACAGGCAATTGGTTCTCCTGGGGGACCCCCTATCCTGAGGAGAAGTGAAAGATTACCAGAAAAGGAAAGGAAACATCCGGCACAGGATTTTCAATATCAGAGGGGGGGGGGTTCAGAGGGAGGGGTTGGAATTATGTTCTGAGTTAAATGTTTTGGCCCACCTGAGGGTTGATGAGTTTTTTGTCAATGAATTGAGAGACGGTTACGAGCAACAGAACAGGGTGTGTAAAAAAGGGAATTTTATTATATTCAACTTTACAGATATTAATATTTCTGATGAACATTTAAACCTTTTCACAAAAGGGTTTCATTTTGTTCCCTCACGCCCAGGGGTATTGGCAAATACAATTATTGACTTAAAACTTTTTATCAGGCAATTGAATTTGAACATCATATTCAAAGGCCAGGAACAAGCCCAATGTGAATTGTCTAGGAGGAGTATTTTTAACCCCCCCCCATTCACCCATTCTTGAAAATATTTGAAGAACTTGTTGAGAATGAAATTAGGCAATTAAATTACAAGGAAGTTAAAAGCAACAATTTTTCTGAAGTGGATAAGAATACTTTAATGTACTTAAATGAACAGAAGTGTAGGGTGATGAAACCCGACAATGGGGAAGGTGTGGTCTTGATGTATACTGGTGACTATAATATGTATATGTATAATATTTTACAAGACACTGAACAGTATGAATTAGTTTCTCAAAATGAGATTAATGTAGCTTATGCTAAAATTAAATACTACTTGTTAGACCACTTATTGCAAGGGAGTATGAATGAGAAGTTATACAATTTTCTATATGTGGACAAACCAAGAATACAGACAATTTTTGGCATTCCCAAGACACACAAAGGGGTCAACAACATTAAGTTTAGACCTATAGTAGCAGGTGCAGGTGGAATTACTGAGCCTTTGGCTACTTTTGTGGACTTAAAAGTAAAAAATGTGATTGCTTCAATACCACATATTTGTAAGGACTCATGGCAGTTTTTGAAGGGAATGAGCAAAGAAATATACAACAGGGATACACTTATGGTTACTATAGATGCTGTTGAACTATTCCCTAGCATCTCCCATGAGAAGGGTTTAGAATGGTTTTCTGAAGTACTTACCACTGAATCAGGTTTGGACAATAATACCATTAATTTAATAATTGAATTCACTGAAACTGTTCTTAGGAACAATTTTATTTACTTTAATGGTGAATATTACCATCAAAAGAAGGGAGTAGCTATGGGGGCACCTTGTGCCCCCTTATACGCCAATTGTGTATTATATTTTTAGGAACGAAAATTCATATTACAGACTGAGTGGACAAATTATATTATTAAATACACAAGATTTTTAGACGATATTTGTCTGTTATGGAAAGCGTCGAAAGAAAAATTAGAACAATGTTTTAGTTACATCAATGAATCCATGGATTTTTTGACTTTTACCTTGAACATGAAGGAAGATAGTTTAGATTATTTGGATGTCACATTGTATAAAGATTATGAGAAAGATTGTTTTCAGTCTAAAATCTTTAGGAAAAAGACATTTTCGAATACATATCTGAATTTTGATAGTGGACATCCTTTTTATCAAAAAAGGGGAATAATGAAAGGTCAGATGATTAGGGCCTCAAGAATGACAAGTCTAAGGGAACAGTTCCTCAAAGAAGTGGATTTCATTACTACACTTTTTCTGGAGGAGGGTTATCCTGAAAAATGTACTGAGAATATAGCTAGGGAAGTCATTGAGAACAGAGATAAAAAAAATGTTCCCACTACTAGGTAACGAAAGATGTGAGTTGGATAAACATTCTTCTATGGTTTCTAAAAAGGAAGGTGCCTTTTCACATACTTTTTCATTGACTTCACCTGTAGTGGAAAGAATTATTACAAAATACTGGCCTGTGTTAAAGGTGAATGATGAAATTTCCGGTCTTTTACCTGTCCATCCCCATTTCATTAGGAAGAGAGACATGAATCTCAAGGAACGTATGGAGAGAGGGTTAGGAGTGCAGGGTGGACAGGCTTGGATGAAGAAAGGCACTTATAGGTGTGGGGCCTGTCATCAGTGCTGATATATGTTTAACCAGGGTTCCTTATATGTTCCGTCTAGGAGATTTAACATTCAAATTTCCCAATACTTTAATTGTAGGACCACGGGGGTAGTATATTTTGGCATGTGTATGAAGTGCTCACGTTTTTATGTAGGGAAAATGGAAAGGCATTTGAACAGGAGGATTTACGGACATATGTATTTGGTCAATAGAGGGAAAGATACAAATGCTTTTTATAAACATTCTCAAACCTGTAAAAATATGGATATAAAGTTTTTTGTATTGGAACAGGTGTGTATGGACCCCCGGGGTGGTAGTTGGGAATCCAGATTGGAGTACAAGGAGTTGCTTTGGCAACTCAGATTAGATGCTGGAAGAGCCCCAGGACTCAATGATAACATTGATATTGGCAGTGACCTAAAATTAAGAGCTGCCAGATTATAAATTGTAATCATTTTGATTGTTTTGGTGTACATAATATATAGAGTATTTACACACTCATATGCATTTTATTTGCACAGTTGTGAGCATGAACAGTATTGTACTTATTTCATTGATTTTTATTGTTTTTTAACAACAAATGTAACATGTTTTTACTTGTATTATTTTAAAAAATTAGGGGATATATGTATTTAATTCTTTGGCAGGGAAGAGCTGTCACATGTTGTAATTATGTTATTTAAGGTGATTGAACACAATGTTAAGGGTTCTGAGGAAGCCTGGTATTTGGACTGGGTGTGTTCACATTGTGTTTTATGTCTTTTGAGGTGAAGCCTTATTAAACCAGTGTTTTAGCATTTGAATGGAGATCGTTTGTGGATCCTTATCCTGTGGCCAGGTGTTCTTTTTCTTGGTTTGGTGCTATCCAACCTACTACTCCAGCTGGAGGCATTCAAGAAAGGAGGTCACAAATGTAATGTAGGCATTTTTATTTCATTATCACTGCCTTCTATCTTACTGTCACATATGTAGTCTTAGAAGTATGTGCTTTGTTTTCAAGGACAGGAGTCTATCATTTGAATATGGCTGGTAGTTGTAAAATGCAAGATTGGCTCTGAGGGCCATGGTTTGTGTATGTGTTGTGGGATAATTCAGTTCGCATCTGCATAGAAGTTTTTAATATATTTTATTTAATGATTTTTTTTCTGAGTCTTACATCCTTCTGCAGGTTCACCTGTGGAAGAGAAACAGAAACAGGCCATACCACCTCAATCTCTTTCAGCTGCTACATCTGTCAGTGGGTTACTAGACCTCCCCAGGTCTGACTGTCAGGAGACAGTGAAGACTCCTCTGCCAGAGATAATTTGAAGAAGTCCCTGGTGCCTCATGTGCCTTTTTCTGAAGAGGATGATGTCTCCTTTCCTGTAGGTGAGCAGTGGGTCTGCCAGCATGAGGTACAGTTGGTGGTGATGCCTGGCAGCTGGACAGAGTATAGCTAGGGTGAGATGAAGGAACAGTCACCCTGGGTGCAAAATTTTAGGGGGCTAAACTGGCAGATGTTAACTGATCAAAGAGAGACAAGAGTTTTTATGTGGCAGTAGATGAAAAAGCCTGGGTTCTGGATTGCCTTGAATGTGGTATCTGGATTGAGAACTGGACTTTTATGGATACTAGCACCCTGTTATTAACTTCATCCAGATGATATTGTGCTTAATCAAAAAGAGCAGTCAACGTGTTTTTTTTTCCTAGACTCCTTTGTATTATGACCCCATTGCTGCAGCTCTGCTTCAAACATTGATAATGCATTTTTTGTAATGACTGCAGTGTAGAAAAGAGTTAAATGTGTTACCTGTGTCAAATAAAGCTGTTTGGGTAAAACAATATATGAAGCTGTTCAATTATTAAAGTATACTATCTGACTGGGGGAATGCATGTGTATTAATAATAAGTTGGACTAGGTTTTAAATTCACTTTGTGAGGTGTACGTATGCTGAGTGAATTATATGCTTGGAAAAATAACATTCACAACATCTTGTTAAATGAGGTAAATGCATTACTTGAATGTGCTTATTGAGTGGAGTGTGGCCCTATCTCAACTGCACTTTGCAAATCGCTTGGACAGTACCAGCAAACAGCTCTCTAATGTCTGGAAGGTAGTCTCTTTACCTGATATTTTTTTGTTCAGTTTTTCCAAACAGCATCTGATTTTTACCAGTTTTAACATGTTAAAAGACAGATTACCGCCCAAGATATATAGCAGTTAAGTGTCTAACATTTTAATAAAAATTTTACCTCTCATCCAGTCTTTCTTTTCTTCAAAACATTTAAGTAAAATGTAAAGCAAAGAAAAAAGTATAATTTTTGGATATGACCACATTTGCAGTCAGAACAGAAGCACTATAGGTTAGAAGAGCTTTATTTTTCTCATCAACTTAAGGTTGGGGGGCAAATAGGGAGACAGCACCAGATATCAAGCTAGGTAGCTACATATCATAGGTTCATATGTAATTACTAGGCTATCTGCCCTTGTGGACCATTTTAAAAGTAACCAGTTTCGCTTTGTGAAAATCAAAACCTGTACCTCTTGTCTGTGAACTACACACCTTAACCATTAAGCCGACCCCATCATCAGCTGGACACCCACATCAGGAACACTGACCACCTCTTGGTGAATTTGTTCTCAAAATCTGGCAGGACACAGTCACTGGATTTCCAGAAGAGCAATAGGACCATACCATCAGTCACCTATGTAAATGATACTTGAGTTGGTTGCCTCTGACATCACTTGGAAACTAACCATACCATGAACCTACACTATCCCCATCCCAATGCCTTTCCTCCATGTCTGTCACTCCCCATTACTTTTTCATTGTCCTGCTCTCCTTTTTTTGTATGTGTTCATCTCATGCCTTCCCCTCCTTTTTTGTAGCAGCCACCATGGCCTTTCAGTTTCTCTGCTCAATGTTTATCTACCTGCTCCTGCCATTTACCTTTCTCTCTGTGTGTCATCCACAGGCACCCCTTAGTACCTTCCCCACCTATCATTGATTTGTAAAGCATACAAAAGAAGCACACCCATAACAAATATGCTTCCTTTCCCATAGCTTTCATTTCTTAGGACTACTTTTCTGTGTTTAACTTTCCTTGCTCTTGTCCCCTTTCCTACTTTCCTATCTATCCCAATTTCATCAAAAGCTGTATACTGAACAGGCTTAGCACTGTTCTGAGCAAACCCACACTGGTCTTTCTGTTGACCATTAAGCTCAGCTATGCTGCCCTTCTTGTGCCGGCTGGATATTTAATGTAACGGTGCATTACTGCATTGTGCACATTGCCTTGGATGCAGTAGCCTCATTCGTCACGTCTGCCATGTTGTAGTGCCGTTCCTGTGTTATGTAATATAGTGCTGTTTATCCCAATACTTCTGTGCCTTTATTTCCCTACGCAGGCCTTTGCTCAGCAAGTAGCTGCAATCTCTGGGATAATACATACCCTATTAATTGTTGGCACTTCAAGCAGCAGCCTCTTCAAATATTAACTGTAAGCATGCATGCAATGTTTGTCTATTAATCTCAGCCATAGAGGTAATGGAGGTTAGACCACATTTTCTGTCTGTTTATGTTATGTATTATGCTTTGTGTGAGGACATGATCAGAGATTTGAAGTGTTTGCCAGAACTAAAGAAATATACCTGCAGATCTAGAGGAATATGTTTGCTGCCAAGAGGTATTCGGTTTAGAAGTACAGAGATATTAGTCAAAATATGGCTTAATTACAACAACCATGATTTCTTTATTATAATGATGCTTGTTGGAAAGCTGTCACTTTTGGATACAGAAATTTGATTTTTTTCCCTCTCTATAAGTGCATTAGCTAAAAAGTCTGAAGTACTTCAGTGCTCAATATTTCTGAATGGTCCTGGGTATAGAAGCTGTAAAGATATTTAACTTGTTTAAGTTTACTGAAGAATAAAAAAAGACCAATTAGCAACATGTAAATAATAATTCATTAATTACCGTCAGACCCAAAGGAGTTTACCATTTATTAGTCATTTGTTGTTCATAAGAGCACAAAGTGCTATAAAAGCATGTTACCCTGATGACATGCAGAGCCAAAGGCCATGGGTTTGGTGTTCTGCATATAATAAGAGTTAGAATAATCTGTGACATAATAAAAGATAGAACATAAAGCAGGCTTTTAGCAGAGTCAAACCTGACCTAGTGGAGTAATCACTGTTTCTAGATGATCCAATCACATTGATTAATCTTGGCATGACACTCCTACCCCATGCAAAAATAATTAAAAAGGGGGTTGAAGGCCTGACTATATCAAAAGTCAGACTACATCACAGTTAAATGATGAATTTCTCAGAAAAAAAATAATACATGTAAGCAGTACCACTGGCTCAACAAGTATCATATTCTCTTTAATGCCGAAAGAACAGAGGGGCATGGGCTTATTCTCCTACCAGGTGCTTAGATGTATTTTATAAAGAGTGCAGTTTTTTGAATGTTTGAATTTTATAGCTAGATCCCATATGCTTGAGTTAGTGGTATCCCAGATGGAAGTAAAAGACTATCACTTATCAAAAAGTGTAGATATGTTATTTGCATCTAAATGGTGTGCAGTATGAGAGTTTGGAAAATTTCCTCAGTACCCTTTCAAAACTTCTAGTCAGTATGACTACAAGCTTGGTTCTGTCCCCAAAAAGTATACATAGTGCTAGTGGTACTTATTGGGTTGATAAACCATAAACAAAACTGTCAAACAGAAAAATAGATAAAATAACAAATGAAAGTTAGATAATAAGAAAAAGTAGAAATAAAATGTGAATATATTGTAAAATATGTGAAAAGAGGGACAACGTCAGCAAGAAAATCCAAGATTAAGGTTACACTGTGCACTTTTAATTCAGGTTTGGATTAGGCGTGAATTAGAGGCATGAAAACACTCACTGTCCAGCCCTTAATCTAACTTGTAAAATCTGTGTGAGAAAGGGGCATCTAAAAGCAAAATCAAGTGTGTTCAAACATTGCATGTTGTTGAAGAAAAATGTGAAAATGCCTTTCCCTTTACTTCTGTGGAAATAAAATGTGGAGTCTGAATTTTCAGCAGAAGCACTGAAACAGGAATTCAAGGAAGACAGTTTTCAAGAAATGTTGAGAATTAATGGATAGACTGTGGAACATAATTTAGACACTGAAGAAGAGTGTTATATTGTTTCACAAAACATTCTTAAATGTTGGTTGGGCTTAATGAGTCTGTAAAGATTTGTATATGTTATTAACCTCTTCTGGCTACTAGGTGAAACAAGTAGTTCAAAAACTGTTAACAAGAGAATAGGCGAAAAAAGATAAACTTCTTTTTCAAATGGTTGTACTTAAAGAAGTTAGTCCCCCATTAAGGTTTTCATCAACCGTCTTATAAAAATCAAAAATTGTAAAACCAGATTCACAGCGGGAAACAAGAATGCATGGATAGTAAATCATTCATACAGTCAAAAAGACATCTGAAGAAGAAATATGGACTTGGGAAAGAAAAAGAGATTTGATGTGGTGCAATATTTATGCAAAGGAGAAAGCAACACTAATCAATAAAGAAGCAGCACTAAAGATAGTTGATCAGAAATACAGGCTAAGGCATCCAGATAAGGAAAACTTTAACAATATAAAAAAAAAAAAAAAAAAACAAAACAAAGGGGGAAAGTAGGAAAAAAGATTAATAATGGTGAAGTTAAAGAAACAGAAGCTGAAGTTGTAGATTATCTGTGAAGTGAAGGATTTAGCACAGAAAATCCAATGCACATAATGTCCCAGCACGATGGAACAATGAGTCCCTAAACTAAGGAGAAACAGGTAGAACAGGAGGAATAAATAAATAAATCTGATGAGTTGTCACATGGTGATGCTCTAGAGCCTTCAGTAGGAAACTGGTACAAAAGTTCAGTAGGAGTTGCAAAGCAAGGGAAGTAGCAGGAAACAGTGGCATCTCTGACCAGACTTCCCAACCTTCCGAATTACTCATTTTTTCCAAGTTTTGGGGTCCAAATGAAGGGGTGCCACGATTCCCGAGTGGCACCCCTTCATTTCCAATTTTTCTTTGCATTTTTGAAATTTTCGCGCTGTCGGAGCTGACGTCTTCACGTGCGCAATGACGTCAGCTCCGCCAGGCTACCAGCCAGTTGGAATTGAGCTCAAGGAGCTCACATCATCATTTCCGGCTGGCTGAAATGGCAGGAATTCGAGCAGTTAGAGCTGGGATTAATGGCGGCAAGGAAGCTGAACAGTTAGAGCCAGGATTAATGGGCTGACGAATAGAAGAAGGGAATTCCAGCAGTTACAGCTGGGATTAATGGAAGCAAGGAAGCTGAGCAGTTAGAGCGGGATTAATGGCAGCAACAGTTCACCATGCCAGGCCGGGATTAATGGGCCGACGAACAGAAGAAGAGCAGTTCATCGACCGGGATTAGAGGTTGGCGGCAAGCTGGCAGGCCGAAGAGCTTGGATTCAGGCAGGTAAGGAACAGGGTGTGTGTGTGTGTGTGTGTGTGTGTGTGTGTGTGTGTGTGTGTGTGTGTGTGTGTGTGTGTGTGTGTACGTGTGTCTGTGTGTGTCTGTGTGCCTTGTAAGCCAGCATGATTTCTGTACTGGCATAACGACTCAACGGCCTTGTAAACCATGATGGAGTTAATGCTTTTGCAGGTAAGGTACTGGAATCAAAGTCAAAATAATGAACGCGGCTGATAAGGTTCCCTAATATGGTAAAAGGGACGTATTTTAAAAAGCGGTGAACAAGCACTTCTCTGAAAGAGCAGTCTACACTTCAGAGGAGGTGGTGAGAAGCAAAATAGCTGAGGGATTTGAGGGTAGACTTAAAGTTTGTGTGTGTGTGTGTGTGTGTGTGTGTGTGTGTGTGTGTGTGTGTGTGTGTGTGTGTGTGTGTGTGTGTGTGTGTGTGTGTGTGTGTGTATGTGTGTAGGTCTATAGCTTGTATTTACTAACATACGCTTAACACTTATTGTTATCGTCCCCGGTAGTCAGTGGTTACACCTAGCTCTCTCCCAGCTGCTTTGTCCCCAGTTTACAGTTTCATCAAAACTTCTTGTGAAACAACCGAGGGGTTAGTAACCTTGTAACATTCTGCCACTATACCTTATGAAACCGCCGTGTTGGGATAACTTGTTGGCGTTTTATTAGTTTACTGCTCTCTAGGACTGCATTGTCTCACTAGCACTGCCTGTATAATTCCTAATATATACAAGTTGTTTTAACCATGTTTTTAATGGCATCAGTGTTTGATTTTTTTGTACTTGTTTGCACTGTTTTAAATACTGTGTGCCCATCTTTGGTCTAGCTGGGTTTTCTGCTCTTTAGCCCTTATACCTTCCTCTCATCTTACTAACAGTCCTCCAGGGCCTTCCTCCTCTAAATCTGCAACTCTCCTTCCTTATCTCCACTTGCTTCACTACCTGCCTTTGCTGTAGCCTTTATAACCCATAGCACTACCTAATCTCCACACACCTGTTGTTTCCAACCTCCTTTTCTCCATTCATCCCTTTCTGCCTTTCTTCAGTAACTATAACCTGCTCCTCCTGCATACTCTATCTTTCTACTCTCCACATTTTTTTTTCTTTTAGGTTCAAAACCTGGCAAAACTAACTGTAATTCAAGTGCTCTAGCATACTATTCAAGCACCTTAACATCTGATATCACCTGGCCAAAACAGCCTTCCAACCAACAGTTAACCTCTCCAGCCTGTATGTTCACCCTAAGTTACTCTGTACCAATTATTAACAACTAAGCGAGTGTCCTGATCATCACGGACCTCTGCCAACTGCACTACTTTCCCTCTACTCCTTGCTCCATCCTCCATACTCTATCCTTTTCCCCCACTTCCAAGTTCTCCTTGATATTCCACTCCAACCTTAGGCCACCAATATCTCTAATTGCTTTAATTCACAGGCTTCCTGTATCTATTTCTCCTTAGGCCACCTATATCTCTAATTGCTTTAATTCACAGGCTTCCTGTATCTATTTCTCCTGTCTGTTCACTTGCTCCATCAATCCCCCCCCCCCCGCCAACCTCCAGAATTTTCTCCTCTGGTCTTGCTATCATACTTATTAACAGTCACCATTTTGGTGTGACTAGGATGACGTTGCAGACTGTGAAGGTATACTTATGCAAGCAGTCAGTGTGTGAAGGTATATTTATGCAAGCAGTGTCCATGCCTCATATTTTTGTTGTGTGTTTTTTTGTATTTTTGTGGTAAATCACTGAAGGATTGAATTCACTGAATAATGACAGGCATTTGAATTTCAGACTTCAAATACTGAGCTTATAATCTTAGAAAATTGCTAGAATAAAAGTTTTTGTGATACCATTTATTTTATATATATATATATATATATATATATATATATAGATATATATATATATATATATATAGATATATATATATGTATATATATATATATATATATATATATATATATATATATATATATATATATATATATATATATATATATATAGTTTGTGTGTGTGGAAGTAGACATATGATGGAAATGTTCTGAATTGGGCAGTTGTCGTCATTGCTTATGCATTTTGTTTCATTCAATGAATGTGGGTTTCAAGGGCAGAAACATTTTAATGCAGCCAAGTCTATTTTCATTGTGAGACAGTATTGCTTTGTTTAGCAGATGTCTTAGTGTTTGTGCAGTGTGCTATAAAATGTAAAAATAAAATCCAAATCATTGTAGAAGTAAAGCAGTATGCACATTAGTGTTTGTGGTAAATGGGGCGACATAGCCAATGGGGCAAAATAGCCTAAGCCAGGTAATGGGACATTGGAATGGCTGCAGGGGGACTCTGTGGTGGCATATTTTGGTTGTTTGTTTTTCAGTTTGCGTTTGAAAGTTGGTATCCCACAATGCCATTGGAGTGGGCGGGATTACATAATTATGTATGCAAATTTTATGTTAATCAGTGTACCGATTTGTACCTATTTTTCATGGGCCTTGTCCAGATTTTTGATGTTTCCAGGTTGAGAGGTATGTCTCTGACACAGTCAATTTTGTGGTGTGATGGACCACTGAGTTCCTATATGAAGGTGCAGCAGATGTTGCAGGAAGCATTTGAAGAGGCTATGTCACAGGAAGATGTCCTGGAACGTTCTATAGAATGTGTCCAGGAAACAGAGAGCAAAGAATGTGCCCTCACCTTATAAGAAAAAGTTCTAAGGGCAGAGTTGCTTGATTTAATAGAGATGGAAAGATATATTAAGATAGATGAAAAAAAAATCACAGAAATTAAATAAGACAAAATTTTAGAAGTCTGATAAAATAGATAAACATGTAATCAATGCTATTAAAATGATATGATATAACAGAAGTAAATAGGATACATTACCCTACAACTAAAATAATAACAGATAAAGTCTTACTACAAAAATAGACAGCAATAATGGAAAAGGAAGGGAAAAAATAGAATGCCATCATGGAAACATCAAACACAGAAAACAATAAAGTAATTAAGACAAGCAGTGTCCCTGTTAAAAGAATATAGAAGGTAGAACAGATGAACAAAAATATTTAGAACCATAGACATGGTAAAACCAACACACAATATCAGAACTGACCAGGATCTTTCATAGACTATTGGAAATAAAAAATAAAGATATCATCACAGGCAGAAAAATCCATTGATGACCCAAAATGTTTTCTAGAGAACTGGGAAATAAAGAAAAAGTAATAAAGCACTGCCAAACTAAAGAAGAAATTATGTCTATGCAGAAATATTTATGAAGACCCTATGGAACATAAAGATGCTGAATAGGCAGAAAACGTAAAATAAACAGTAAGGAATTCTGATGCACAGGATATGAAATGGGATGAACTAACAGCCAGAGAAATTGAAATAAAATTAAGAAATGCTCTGAACTGAAAAACCCTAGGCCCAGCTGGAGTACCTAACTGTTGGTTGAAAGTCTTTACACAAAGGCTTAGCACTGAGTTAGAATTACTTATATGCAAATCCTGAACAGATACCAGTGTGAACAACAGGAAAAATGATAATCTTCTTTAAAAGTAAATTTGTATGCCATCCTTAAAACTATAGATGAATAACTTACTTTCCGACGATGTGCAAACTATATAATGGAATTGATGTAGATGGAGTTTATAGTCATTTAGGAAAAAAAACTCACCCCAGGATTCACGAATCCTCTGTGTAAGACTAAATAAGTCTTACTCGGAAACTGCAGTTGAATGGTATGATGTCAGCATGCCATGCATATTCATGAGGGCACACTGACTCCACTCCAAGTCTAACATGGACTGCCGAGCAGTCCAAAGGTCCACGCCCCTGCAAGTGTCTCAATTGTGAAATGTCAACACACATGAACGAGTCCACTCAAATGTCTACATACCCAACACTACACTCCCTCACATTGTAAACTCCCAGTACAGTTATAAAATGTAAAACTTTTAATTTTTTATTTATAATTCCTGATATAGCTGCTCGTATTTGCGCGTGTTTGCGTGGATGTGCCCATTACTAAGCTGCAGTTAGCAATTTCAACAGTGAAGAGCATAAAAATAAATGTTTATGCAAATTAAGCCAAATAGCAATAGTGTAGTGGTAGAGCCTTTGCACAAAGAGGAGGCATTCATGGTTCGAGTCCCACCACTCCCCTTTCTATTTTATGTTTTAAATTAGTATATGAAATAATTCCTGACCTATATAAATAAAATTTTACTAAAAAGCATTGAAATAGCCTATGTATCAGTGAACAAAATGTATATATATAAATATAAGAAGGATCTTGACATATAATTGCCCGTAGCTAAGCAGCACTTTACCCAGCGCAATATAGTTGCCCGTAGTTAAGCAGTGCTTTACCCTGCACAATATAGTTGCCCCTAGTTAAGCAGCGCTTTACCCAGCACAATATAGTTGCCCGTAGTTAAGCAGTTCTTTACCCAGTGCAATATAGTTGCCCATAGCTAAGCAGCGCTTTACCCAGCGCAATAGGTTTGCGTGGAGGTGCACACCGCGCTAACCAGCACACCGTAGGGCAACGTGGAGCAACGTAGAGCAAAGTTGCCTAAACACAGCCACACCCCCTAGCCTGTCTGGACAGTAGTAAAATAAAAAGCAATGACAAGGTTCAAACCCAGGACACTGTACACCATAATCAAAGTACTGAACCACTAAGCCATGACAGCTTCAGATAAACAGCCACTGTTAACATACATATACTTATAAATGGTAGATTAACCATTGCTAAGCAGGTCTGCAGTCAGCCTAGAATTTTCAAAAATGACCAATCACAAAAAAGTGTGGGAAATGCGGCATATTTAAGCTCCATAGGCAGGAATACTTGCCATAACTGATTGTAGCTCCCATCTGCAGTTAGAATGGCTGGTGCTGGAGAGTGTACTTGCTTTTGAGTGCAACGCTGGGGCATTGAGGTGTCAAAATACATGGTTTGGCTCCATGTCCACTGTCATGAGTCAAGACTCCTGCAGGGCCAGTTCCAAGGGACAGAGTACAAAGCAGAGGCTTGGAACCGGTTAGCTCATGATCTCACCAGTGCCACAGGCGTCCCTTGGACTGGTGAGCAGGTCCGTCACCACCATGCAGACCTGAAGAGACGGAAGCAGGACCTACTGAACCAATGGATACAGGAGGCCCGTGACATGCAAGATGCCCCACTACTGAGTAGGTAGCCACGGAATGATTAATGTAAGACATGTTAATTTAGTCTATATAATGGATAGGTATGTCTCAATATCCCTTCATTTACTTCACAACTGCAGGTGTCCATGCTGCAAATCAGCAAGCCTATGCAGATAGGCTGCTAAGGCTGCATCACCAGGCAGGTTAGTAATTATTCTGCATGTATTGTTATATAAAATAGGTGAGAGAGCCTGAAAAAACGTGTTGTAGCCCAATAATACAGCCATACAATGCCCTGCATAATTCCTCTGTATGTACTGTTATATAAAATGTCAGAGAGCCAGAAAAAGAGTGTAGTAACCCATTAATAAAGGTAAAATAAGTCTGGAATAATATCTCTGCATGTACTGTCATATAAAATAAGTGAGCGAGCCTGAAAAAGAGTGTTGTAACCTATTAATAAAGGTATAATATGTCTTGAATATGTCTTCCGTATGCACTGTAATATCAAATAAAGGAAAGAGCCTGTAGAAAAATGTGTAATGTAATTAATAAAGGTATAATTCTTGGAGTGTGTCTGTGTCATTTACTTTGAAATGTTGTTGTACCCTTGCATTATATAAATAGTACAGTTGTATTAAGTGATGTCAACCCACAGTTGGGCAGTCCCATATAAAGTGGATGAAGGAAGTGCCAGTAGCTGTGAAGCATATATACAGTCCTCAACAGTTGGTTAATGGCTGGCATGCATAGGTAAATCTGGCACACGAGTAGCTTGTTAATGTGCTCCCCAGAAATGTGAGTGTGCTACATGAAATGTAGGGTTCTGTAGAAATTTAACTGAAAATGTCACGTGAACACATCCAGATATGTAGATATATAAATATAAATAAAATATATAACTATGTAGCAGTAACATCTGCATCTTGGACAGTTAGTATGTCAGATATATGTCAGGTATATAATGAACTAGCCAAACCCATTACACAACCTAATGCATGTTGCCTAGTGTAATAATACATGTAAGGGATATACACCTGCAGTCAATAGGAATGTAGTGTAGACTAAAAGTACTTTTAAGATGTTAATGGAGGTTTCTTTTTACACCCTACTGTATGTGCATAAACAATGCAATTCCACACCTCAATGGGTATGTCTAATCTCAAAACATTTGTTGGGACATATGTCCTATTGTTCTATAAATATCTGCATTTACTTTGATGCATGTGCCCCGTTGAAACACCACAATCTCGGTGGCCTGTTGCCACCAATCATCCCTGCATGCTGTTGTAATGTCCACTGTCATTCAATATATGCATGTGTTATGCTTACTGTTCAACTGTTGGAACCCTGGTTTGTTGGGTTAATGGGAATATTACTGCATGCTGTTACAACTAATTTGGAATGATGCTGTCTATGTTTGTAATTAAACACACCTAATCACAGAACGTATGGGAAGGCCAGTCCCAGCGGACCCACCTGTCCCTCCCCAGCTGGTGATTGCACCTGGCACCAGCATGTCTGGTGCCCAGCTTGGGCTCCCCTCCTCCGTTGGTCCTGTGCCACCTTCAGGTGGAAGCTCTGCAGAGGATGGGGCTTGCCCCCCCCATGCAAGCGTGGGCAGAGAAGGGCCACCTGTCACCCTCCAAAGGGTTTGGGCTGTGGTGCGTAGGGAGATCCAGCATTCAGTAACTGATCCCCTATGCCAGCTCGAGGCGAGAGTGGCACGACTCATGGGTGAGCCTGCCCCTCCTACACAGCCCCCAGCACAGCCATCCTCGGGGCTGTGGAGGTGCAGTGGTGACTGCCCATGGGTGGGGATCTCAGTTCCACTGTTACCATCTGTGGGCTCATGGGCTTGCGATTTCCAAACATCCATCCCCGCCAATTGTGTTCACCCACCCCATGTGTCATACTCCGCCCCTGTATGCATCTTGTTTGTCTTGTCTGTTTACCTCCCCAACCTACCTCCCCAAATATACCTACTTCCTCTACCTCACATTCCACTCTCACCTGAAAAAAAAAGGGCAATCTGTTCCCACAAAAAAATTATGCCCCATACATAGCTGCTCATTTCACACACGTCCGCTGGACATGTAAACTGATAATTATAATTGGCAGTACAACATACTTTGTTGTCCTCACCCCTCTGTCAGGGGTGGAAGGTTTCAAATTTCACTCCAAATTTATTGCATATGCACAGCTGTTGCTGGTAAAGAAATGGGCAGCTATGGATCTTCCCTACACCTGTCCTGCACATCCCGAGCTGGTTTCCCTACTGTCTTTCCCTCTTTGTGCCCCCTTTTTCACCACTTTCCTATCTCCCCATTTTCTTTTCTTTCAAAGAAATTAGCATGGGGGTTAGCGGGAGTAAGCACTTTTAAGCAGTAGTTAGCGGGTTTAAGCGAGTGTGCACATGTGTGCACTTAGCTAAGTATTGCTAAGCTTCACGCAACCCCATGCAAACCCGCTTACAACTGCTTAAAAGTGCCTTAGTCACTCTGTATGTCAGGACCCTTATTCTGCTCAGCAGCAAAATAAAACACCTCTGCCAGTCTCGAACCCCAGACCTTGGACACACTAGACTGCATGAAGTTCCACTAAGCCACAGCAGATATACAATAACTTGGTGCTGAAATAAATATATCATGCAATACAATGAGTGAATGTAAAGGAAAAATAGGAAGGCCATAACACAAAGCTTGTTCTGTGGATATTTACCAGCAATTGTTGTGGAATTGCATTACATGACTGTGATAAGAGAAGCAGCCATTCTAGCAGCAAATAATGTTATAGAGGCACTTTACAACCCCCACACAGTATCATAGCAGGACAAACACTGGCATATCTGATTAGGGCAGAGGCCATACTTCCTAATTGTGACTACTTTTCAGGGATGTCCCTGATTGTTAAACATATTGTAGTTGTGTCCCTCTGAAAACCCTCTGAAAAGTACTGATGTTAGTCAGAAAGGTGGACAGACCACCTGCCTTGATAAACTAACATGTACACACCAATCCTTTAAGTCCAGTAAGATAACATTCACACAATAATACATAATGCTCTCTGTATATCTGCATCCCCCCCCCCCAAATTTTAAATATACATGTGCGTTTAGGGTCTACCAAGGATGTAGGTAGGCATACTCAGTACTGGAATTGTCCAGTTTTCCTGAGAATCCTGTGCTAATGTCAACAATAAAAAACACAAACCCTGCAGAAGTGAGTACATTAATATGCACGATATAACAGTTCACAAACAGTTCATGTGCCAAAATAATACTTCTCAATAACTACTTTTGTATGGCAGTTAATTATATAAGTAGAAAAGAAACTACATACTCACATATATCTTGTGTAAGAATTTGTAGGGGTGAGTTAAACTCTACACAGATAGCTCTGTACTGGAAGTGGCAACAGTCAGGTCTGAGTACAACATGTACATCACTGTCTACACCTCTAAGAAGTATACCAACCTTCTGACTTAAACAACAGTCTCCACAGCAAACAAGCATGGGCCCCACTCTGGAAATCTGAAAGGGCTACACCTACATAACTTAGCAATTTATAGCATTGGGTTGCTATGACAGTAAGTACTGCAATTAGCACACAGCAGGCTATATGCATTTACCAAATGCTGGGCACCAATTGGTGCAGAGGGCATCACATGCACATGTGCAGATACCTATAAAAGGAGACTGTACTTGCTATCCCCACATGCAATAATTACATTGCATGTGTTATAGCATCTGTAAACCTGGAGAGGAGTAAAAAAAATTATTACTTAATAAAACAAAAATTTAATTAAGTAAAACAAATTTACTGAATTACTAACCAAAAATATTAATTAAGTAAAAAAAAACTAAATTAATAACCAAAAAAAATTAAGTAAAAGCAAACTTTACTTAATTAATACCAAAAACAATTGTCAAAACATATACAGACGGACCTGAAAGTGACAAACAGGTATGTAACAAATATGTGGTTACCGGCAAGTAGTAGATGTTTATGAAGAGTACTGTACATACTTGAAACATGCATATGTGGCAGAAGTAGGTATGTATGCACTGATGCCATGCATAACTACTGCCACAGACAAATTAGTGTGTAGCTGTGTGCAGTGGGACATAACTGTGACATATGTAGCTCAGCATTAAATGTCAAACATCTGATCATGTTATCTATGTTCTGTACAGTACTGTGTATAATGGCTGTTTGGGGGAGTAGTGCAAACAGCTATATAAACCTGGATGTGACAGAGTAACACATGCATGATAGTCATATAATATGTAGCTTAGCATTGGCAACTGCTGTACCAGGCTAGTATAGTAATGTAGCATTAGCAGCTATACATACTCCCTGTAATATTACAGTTATGCACACATGTGACAACTGTTCATGTTGTAGCAAGGCCCAACAGGTCATCCATGAGGTCTACGGACTTACAACAGTGTGGACCTTGTGTGTGTAAGGCACACACATATGGAGAGATATTTATGTGTCAGATATATTAGTATCTTAACATGTGCATAGAGCAAGGGACATACTGCAACTGTTTGTGAAGGGTGGACATATATATGTTGGTGAAGGTTGTTATGTGCATATTTTTATGTAGGTTGTAGTGTGTGGCAAACAAGACAGCATACAGTGCTGGTATATGACATGTGGTGTTTAAACACTGTGGGTATGATTTGTTAGGTTTTTAGTCTTCCAGACAGGGAGTCCTGCTAAAGATACATGGGCTGAGAATACCTTCAATGCATTCTGCACAAGACTGTGCAATATTATTACATACCTGTATCCCTCTCAACCTTTGCATAATTGATATTCCCACCATGAATGGTGGACTGTATATGTGCCTATATGTAAATCTATATGTACACCAATGGATGTTTATATGTATGCTCAAGCTCAATGTTGTAAATGTATTACCATCCCTTTTGTTAAAAACCCTGTACCCATGAACTACCACATAGGTGGTAGTCTACTCAACACCAAAAGTGTGATAAGAGACCACGGGACACAGGTGGACAGTAGTGTCCCTTTTGATAATCACAGTGCCACACTAATCATGTAAACTATTTACGGTCCACATGTCATCAGAAAAGATGTGTCATCCATGGAAAAAGAGGTCAGTGTTCCACTCTACTCATCAGTCATAAAACCCATCATAGAGTACAATGGCCCTTTTGGTATGTACCTCAGAAGACATCTACAGCAACTGTAGACTCCAGGCACATACCTCACAAAGAGTATTACCAGACTCAAACAGATGCCCTATGCAGACTGTCTTACAAAACCACAGCTACACTGTGTCGCATACCACCTACCCAGAGGCAACCTCTGACTAACATACAAAGCTATGCCAAACCTACAGGTGTTGGACATGCTCCATTTAAACAGATAAAAATCCCTACAAGCTACACACTGCACTGATCTAAACCTTGTAACGTCAAAAAGCAGAACATGCTGGGGTGGTACATTCTCATCTCAGACACATACCATACTCTGGAACTAACTACCTATCAATAGCAAAGAAAGGTCCTCATTAGCAGTCGTCATGAATAATCATGATGAATGGACGTGAGATAGGAAATACAACCCGGGAATCACCTCTGTGGCTCTGCATGACAGGGGCATATGAACTTAAATTACATGGGTGTTGAAGAGCAGGGTACCATATGACTAGGCTTCTATAGGCCCTACGGCTAATAGCCTATTAGCTACCTAGGACCCGATACACACACGCATGTACTTGTTGCATTAATTGCAGTCGTCATGAATAATCATGATGAATGGACGTGAGATAGGAAATACAACCCAGGAGTCACCTCTGTGGCTCTGCATGACAGGGGCATATGAACTTAAATTACATGGGTGTTGAAGAGCAGGGTACCATATGACTAGGCTTCTATAGGCCCTACGGCTAATAGCCTATTAGCTACCTAGGACCCAATACACACACGCATGTACTTGTTGCATTAATTGCTATGTGAGGTTGACTGAGTGTGATGGTGATTGTGTAGGTGAATGTGTCAACGTTGTGTATATGTGTGATAGCCTAGTGGGAAACTGTTTATATTATGGTATGTAGTGTTCTAGCTCTGATCCCCGCAAAAGATATGTATGCTATTGCTAGGCAGGAAAAGCAGTATGGCATACGGTGTGACGTAGTCCCATGGTGTTAACTGGAGTGTGCCATTGTAGGCTAAAGCAGTACATGTATGCTTATTGATTGTTAACACTAGAGAATACAAATCCTGTGTGAACTGTAGTACTACCTGAAGCTGTAGGCCTACACAGCACAGTATGGTGTATATCCACATTGCTTGGAAACACTGTTTTGTTTGTTACCTGTAGTCCTCACACATTACATACCTCAGGCATAAGGTTTTGTAAGTGCTGACACTTTGTGTCTTGTAGGTATGTCTGATGTGTGTGTGGGCATGCCTGTAACATGGCCTCAGTCATATGTGTGTTACAGGATATAAGTGCATATCTAGCAACATGTATAGTGTAGTACAGCAGTATGCAACCTATATTAATGAATGTGCACATATGTTACTTAGGGATTTGCTATCAACAAGTAGTGTGGTGTACTGGTAGTACTGTAACTGTACTTTACAATCATTTCAATGGATGACATATTTCTGTATGCATTAGCTTCATATATACCTCCTGTGGCTAGGTGGTGCATTGTTTAATATATAGAATGTGCCAGGCACTGTCAGGCAGTTGTGGGCTGAGCACTGATATGTGGTATTCAAAGTGTGTATCTACTGATAGCCAATAGTTTGCTATATATGGCATTTCATTGATATCTGTACTTTAGAATGTTAAATGTGCCACATGACTTGCTCACAATTATTGTTTTATTGTCTTCCAGGGACAGGTCTCACCATCGCAACCCTGCGTATTCCCCTGAAGAGGAGGAAATCATAATATCCACCCCAGTACAACATCACACCCTGCTGTTCTCCAGAACCAGCCAGGACCAGCATGAGCGCACTGCACTGTGGCAAGATGTTGTCCGTCGGGTTAATGACATAGGCATGCATAACTGGACTTATGAGCAGGTATGCCATCACTGCAGTGATTTAATTAGACATGTCCAGCAGCATGCCTCCGATGTCCGCAGACAACAGCTTGCCACAGGTGATGGTGCAGCATTACATCCGCCCCTCACCAGAGTGGAAGAGCTGCTCCTCAGCATGGTGGCAACTGGCCAACCACTACAACAGACATGTGTCATCATAGAGGCCGGAGTCACCCAGCAAGTTGACTCGGAGCATGCAGGTAACATGGCATATCTGTAGACTACTGTTAGCTCGATTGTTAGAACATGCATATGTCAGATATGTACTGTGTATTTAGAAGATGTGGAGCCTGGTGTTGTGCAATACTGATAATTTGGAACATAATCTGTATGCCTGTGACTGTCAACCATTGTACTACTGTAAAATTGCAAACTCACAGCAGCAATGCCATAGTTGTTGACACTGACAAACTGTCTCATATCCTTGTAGGTCCCTCTGGTGTGACAGCAAGACAGAAGACCCATGCTGCTGAGTGTTCTACATTTAATATAGCAAATAACATGTGCATGTCATAGGTGAGTTGTAGGCCATATACACATGTAAAACACCTACACATAATGCATGCTCTGCATGTTTTCTGTGGGACTATGCACACCCCAGTAACATGAGTAGCTGCCTCAAACACATGCAATACACAGAGCATCCCAAACAATTGTGGTACACTTTAGTGGACATTGTATAGGCAGAGTCAATACACATGCACACAACATACACCACATTGTCATATGCAGTACATGTTAATATGATACACATGGCGTATTTAGACACCTGCTGTAAGGTCAGACTCCAGTATCCCAAATGTCATCCACACAGCACACATACTATACCTGAGGGGTAGAGGCCTATCCTGGGGTGGTGCGACACTCTTCAACACACAACACATTCGTGTTAGGCAATGCTCCCTATTGAACACCTTATATACCCATGTAACAACTGCCTGTGAAATGGTTAATGTAGCCACAGTGCTGCAGTTCAGGTACAGCAAGATAGTTGCCAGTGTGGCACACATTAGTGGCCTTCAGTGACCACATGATGCTGCCTGATGATGGCTCATGGTACTACACTACATCCAGTTACAGTAACTACAGTACTGCACATAACATTGCTATACGCCTGACAGTTGTGTGCATCCAGCCATGGTATGTATACCTGTGAGTGATGGTGCATAGGACATTGAAAATCATTTAATACATGCACAGCAATGTTGTGTCCATGTACACATTGTGTTCCAGGGTGAGGCCAATCATTGAACAACACACATACATCAAAGACATGTATACTGTTATTAACAAGGACTCTCTACACTCGCACTGCGTGCTGTTGAGCAACACACATCCTGCATGCTGACACGTGTGATAGGACTCTTTGGCTTGTGATACTGTACTCCACCATCAACCACTAATGAGTATGTTCTGGATTGCTGTTGGGGTGTGTGTGTGTGTGTGTGTGTGTGTGTGTGTGTGTGTGTGTGTGTGTGTGTGTGTGTGTGTCTACTGTACTGAGTAGTGTATTTGTGTTCATGTGTGCATGTGTGCATGTGTTCATGTGTGCATGTGTGCATGTGTTCATGTGTGCATGTGTGCGTGTGTGCTAACATCATGTACAGATTGTAAAGTGTGTTTCCTGTCTTCCTGTCACATGTGTTGAGGTTGTGTTGGTTGAGTGCAGCAGGGAACCTGAAGTCACTGCCGCAACTAGTGGAAATGATGATATATGTGTTGTGGCACAGGCAGGTTTGACAGAGTCTGTCATTGGGCTGCCAATCGACAGTACACAGCTTTCCACCCCATCTATGCACACATTCATACTGCCAATACATCCCTCATCACCAATGGCCTAAGCCGAGGGACAGCATACAGTAGGCATTGACCAGGATAGTGTGGTATCTATGGCACATGCATCCCCTCACAGCAGCCATACCCAGATTCCTGGAATGGTACCACATAGGCAGATGTCCAGGGGTTCTCGTGGGAGCACTGCTGGTCATAATGCCCCGGCAGATGTGCCCCCACAGGTCTTACAATGTCAGGTATGTTCTGGGCTGTAATGCAGGCACAGGCAAGTATGGAATGGTACACCAGACAGGGACTAAGGGCGCAGAGGGCCCATAAAACCACTATCAATGACAGTATCCGTGACCTTGCCAGTGCCGTCCGTAATTACACCAAGTTCATTGATAGATGTTGGGGGGAGACATTAGCTGTCCTCCGCAATGTCATGTACATGTGCCAGGACAGTGCAGGACAGCTGAGACGTCGACATGGACATATGCCAGCAACATCATCGGCTGCAGTCATCACGGATGACACACAAGTCACAGCCGCTCCCATAGTGACAGTAGCAGCCCCAGCAATGTTGGGGCTGGGCTGTCAATAGATCATCATAGAAGACCACGTGCACGTGGCTCTGGCCAGTCCTAGCAGGGACATGGGTCCAGTCGACATCCCTCTGCCTCTGATGATAGTACCCAGTCTGGCTTAGTATCCGATACTGTCCGTGGCACACCTGCCAGGCACAAGTACTGTGTACATGGCCAGAGACGGTGATCTGTACAGCTTGGCAGGTAGAGTCTGTGGCTGTCCCACAACCTCCCATATATGACAGCCACATGGTGGAACTGTGTGCATGCAGACACTCACACATAAACCAAACACTTAGGGCTATCACATACACACACACATACATCAACATTGACCCATGCTGTACTGCTGTCCCTCAAACACACACACACACACACACACACACACACACACACACACACACACACACACACACACACACACACACACACATGTCGATTGGATGGGTCAATGTTGGGCTCTGGCAAACCAACAACACACCCTGTGCATATGATGAAACTGTGCCACCTCTTGTCATCTGTAACATTGATGCAGGAACAGGCTAACATGGTGCTGATGCACAGGGTGACTTTATAGCAGTGTAGCAATGTTAGCATGTTGTCAACAGTAAAGTGTAATGATATCCTTGTAGGTATAACTGAGCAGGCATGATGCATTAAAGCTATGATTATCAATGTAGTATTGTTTACACCAGTGTTAATTCCAAAAATGTATTGTCCACCCATGTGCCACTTGGCTGATGTGTGTAGTTCTGGCAGCATGTGTTGGTGAGTGGACAGTACGTGTGTGATGTGTGCAGTACAGATTTGCAGGTGTACATTTGTGAACATGGTGGAGGTGCACTGTCTGCATGTACGTGCATAATGGACACATGGGAATGGTGACATGCCCTGTATTACACAGTGTTAACACTTCATAGTTTCTATTGGTGGCCAGTATGCATTTTACTACACATGTGTTTCAACTTGGGTACACATGTGTGTATGACATGGTTTGACACTATGCTGTGGGTGATACTGTTACTATCTGTCATTGGTTTGCATTCTGGTAGTATACACAATCTCAACAGCCTGACTATAACCAATCGTTAGATGATGTCTTGACAACTGACACACAGATGTAGGAAACTCAGTAGCATTTGGATCCTTCTGGTACTATACTATACCAGTAATCAGTGGTATTGACTGCCACCCATTTCTGGGACCACTCCTGTTTGGCATGTAGCCCTCTTAGGTACAAGCAAATACACTAGTGACATGTCCGTCCACATCTGGAAATGCATACAGTGGCCTACAATGCATTCTCCAGATGAGACACTTATCCTCCACAAGGGTATCATGCAGAGAGATACCTGTTGTCCAACCCATGCTGTAAAGCTATAAGCCAACTATAGCATAGTCATCCACATTTACTAAACATAGTATCCCGACAGTACCACATAGGTAGTAGCCCCCAACATGTAGAACGGGTACCGATGTGTACATACAGCCAAGTGTGATGTCATCTGTTCTTTGGTATTCACATTTCCAAAGGTATTCTGAAGTCCCTCGGTGTATCACATAAGCAATAAGGGGTCTGTATGCATATCCACAAAGTTGTTGTACAGCTAGAATGAATGTCCATTATTGACAGACTTTGTTGTGTTTGAACATGTCTGAAATATACCCCAGGCATGAACCCTCACTATTCTATAGAAACTGTCATAGGTGTGTGTGACACAGATGACCTAGGCCACAGATCACTACAGTGGCTGGCCTTGTCACAGACATACATATGTGATCTAAGGTCTGATAAGCAGCAGCACAATCTGTCAAAGGTAACAGATGTATTTATGTAGAAAGCAGGCTTCACACCTATGAACTAATTGAGGTCACATGTACATATATGTATTTGCCACACAGATACCTGAAGTGTGCAATGCACATACTGTTGTTTTACTGATATGTCATACAGTAGTAAAAGCAAAACCCACAACACATTGACCAACAGTGTCACACACACACTCAGCAATTGCAGGATTCAAACACCTACCTAACTATGTTATGATACCAGGGAAGTACGCATTAACATGACGTACTATATGCTTTACTGGGAGTTTGTATTTCCACTGCTATATTTGTAGGATGCTGACATCATCAGACTTGCCAAAGAGGAATATACCACTTTTAAGGTGTTTTCCTAGTCTCCAGAAAGGGCACTCCTCTCAAAGGAAATCACACACAAACATACACCCTCCCACACACACACTCAGCAATTGCAGGATTCAAACCCCTACCTAACTATGTTATAATACTAGAGTAATACGCATTAACACGACACACTATATGCTTTAGTGGGAGTTTTCATTTCCACTGCTATATTTGTGGGATGCTGACATCATCAGACTTGCCAAAGAGGAATATACCACTTTTAAGGTGTTTTCCTAGTCTCCAAAAAGGGTACTCCTCTCAAAGGAAATCACATACAAACATACACTCCCCCCACACACACACTCAGCAATTGCAGGATTCAAACCCCTACCTAACTATGTTATGATACTAGAAAAATATGCATTAACACGACAGACTATATGCTTTACTGGGTGCTTTTGTTTCTCCTGCTATATTTGTAGGATGCTGACATCATCAGACTAGACATGGTAATGTGTGTGCACTTTGTTTTATGCAATCCCAGGACTGAGCCATGGGGGACAGCAGGTGTTACCAGCTTGAACAGGACTCCACAATTCTTACCTTGTGTGATCTATCTGTGGCCCAGTTGCCAATACATCAGATGACAATACATAAGTATGCACAGGTTGTTGATTTTGTGGATATGACATGTGTCTGGGATGTTGGAAAGGGGCTATTCAAAGTCTATGTGGGACGTGTGTAGCTCATTTCAGTGATGTATGTCCTGGGTGGCTGCCATGCAAACAGTCTAGCAGGTTTGGGAACCATGATCTGCCCATGACCAAACCAAAGTTGGTAGGGTTGTGTGTTTGTAGGCTTCCAATAGCTCTGTTTATGACTTCAATCATGATGGACTCCTTGGCCTTGCAGATAAGACTTCATAGGCTTATAAGACTATAGTTCCCATGGTCTGTTGTGCACCAACACTTGTGGAGTGTGCCATATGTTGCTTTAACCCATTCAACAGTTTCATATCCTGTAGAGAGGGTGAGGCTCAACAGACTGTTCAGGTGCAGGGTCTGCTTGTTCTGCAGTTCACTTATGACACATATAGGGAAACAATGTAATCCAACTGATGCCATGTTTTCAGCTTTGGAAGGAGCTGTTTACCCATTCTACATGTGATATCTCCTGGAATGATGATAGGGCCTTTTGTCAGTGGGAGGTGGGTATGCATGTATGGGCCTGTCTGACAGGATGTTAGCATTGTCAGTCATTTACAGTTGGCCCTGACTCGGGACATATATGAGTATACATTGCTATTAATGACATAGCTGAAGGAAGTGTCATGGTTCTGTCTGGACTCCTTCGCAGATAATCTTTCCATAACCTGGATTGGATAATGTTTGGAGTGCACATTGTGTATTAATGATACTGATTGCAGGTGTTTTATCTTCTTTGCTTTTCCACTTTCTATGAACAACCTAAGTATCTGTAGTACATATTTGATTATGACAGGGTTCCAATATATTATATATGTGTCTGTTGTCATATAACTGTGTGCACAAGGCAGGATTGGTGAATAGTGAGAGGTTCCTGGGTTAACACATGCAACTGTCAGATATGTGTGGCCCACTGCTGTACTCAGACATGGCCTAAATGTGTGAGCATGCCCAATGTGACCTTTCAGTATGTTGCTGGCTGAAGTCCACTACATTTGTTGACGTGTGTGAACACGCCCAATATTAACATTTATACTATATGTGTGTTGAAAATCAAGTTGGATTTTTACTGCAGGGCTTACCTTTGTGTCATAACTCTACAGGGATTATGCTGTGCCTGCAGGGTTTCCATGAGACACTTTGCATAGACTTATCAACATTTCTTCATACAGGCTGACCAGTGAAATACTGTCATGGTTTAGTGGTTTAGTACTGTGATTATAGTGCACAGTATCCTGGGTTCGAAGACTGTCACTGCTTTATATTTTCATACTGGGCAGACCAGACTGTTTAAGGACCAGTAAAGCAAATATGAGCATGTTTACCTGCTTTTGCTCAACTATGCCAAACTTTGACCGAACTTGCCCAACATTGCCCAACATTGCTCAACGTTAACCAACATTGCTGAACGTTGCCCAATATTGTTCAACATTGCCCAAAGTTGTGCTAGTTAGTGTGTGCAATTTTGTTTACATATACTAAATAGTGGTAAAAGCTGTTTAGCACTGCTTTATATTGCTTAAAACATGGCAATCATGCCTCAGGTGGTGCTGCAGGGCTGCCTATGTCGGATGCACATAGTACACTCCCTATACATGTTTGAAAACAGGTAGTGTCAAGTTAGGCATCCCTTTTACTATATGTGTGAGTCAGAGAGAGGTATCATTTCCAGGATTCCTACTGAGCCAGTGTATGTGCTATACGTTGCCTCGTTGCCAAGGCCAAATCATACTGGACACGCCTCCTTCTGCCTACTGGGGCAGGCTCAGGTTGTTCCTCCTCCGAGTCACACTCTGTCTGTGATGGCCTTGGCAATGGTGGGGGGCTGTTTGGCCTGGCCCTATGCTGCTCCTGCTGCAGCTGTTTTCGCAGGATCATATTATGTAGCATAGCACATACCATGACAATTTGGGTACATGTAGTGGGTGAGTACTGCAAGGCTCCACCAGATGTGTCCAGGCACTGGAACCGTGACTTGTGCAGCCCAAACACATGCTCAATTACAATTTGTGTTTGTGCGTGTGCCACATTATGGCATTCCTGTTCAGGTGTGTGTGCATTTCTGATGGGTGTCATCAGCCACGGCTCCAGTGCATATCCAGCATCCCCCACTAGGTGACCATGAGGGTTGTCCCCATTGGCAAATGTCTGGTACAGCTGTGTCAGATGCCAGATATGGGAATCATGGTAGCTTCCAGGGCAACCAGCACACACATTCAGTATTATGCCCTGGGCATCACACACGACCTGGCAGTTGATGGAGGGGAAGCCCTTGTGGTTAAAGTAGGCCCTACCTCGCTCACCAGCTGGTGCTTTGATGTGTATGTGCGTGCAGTCTATTGCACCCACTACCTCAGGGTATTCTGCTATTTGCTGGAAAAGATGCATATTGCTGGCCAACACCTCATGGGAATTGGGGAAATATACATGATCACCAACATGTGCTGACATGGCATTCAGGAACTGGTGCAGTACCCTGGATGCTGATGCCTGTGAAATCCCCATCATATCACCAGTTGGTCTCTGGAAGGTACCTGTTGCTAGTATTCTTAGGCCAACACATAACTTGGTTTCCACTGGGATGGGTTCCCCTCTGTTGGTTCTGTGTGTGAGGCGTGGCCTGCATAGCTCAACAATTTGCTGCATGAGGTCCCTGTCCACTCTATAGTGCTCCACTATCTCCAGCTCATGTAGCCCCTGGTAGGTTACCCTGGGCCTGTAAACTCTTCTCCGTCTCCTCACTGTGGGTTGCTCAGCAGCATTCGCATTGTCACCACCCTCAGCATGTTGCATATGTCGCCTTATAACAGCAATGGCATCCCCTAACATTTCTTTGTCTCAGTAAAGCTTTTTAAGTTTTCATTTCTCTTAGTTTACTGCAGTGTTGCAGTGTCTCTGAGGAAAGCATGGTGGAAAGTTGTTTGCAGAGTTTTAAGTGCTGGGCTGGGCTGGGCTAGTGTACCGCCTGTGTAATTGCCTGATTCTGATTGTTTTCACCTGCTAGCTCTGCTGGTTCTCCTTGGTTAACTTCTACTATTTGTTGTGCTTCCTTTTCCCTTTCTGTTTCCACAGGGGGCAGTGCTGCGAAAACAAGCACAAACACGTGCACACCAGCTCACATGCACACACACATGCTTACACGGCCTAACACTTGCTGACTCCTGCTTGAATGCGCACACAGGCGCAAACGTGCTTACACAGATTTCAACAACCTTACACATGCTTACTCCGGCTTAAACATGCGCACACAGGCGCACAAGCGCACACACAGTCTTACTTGGATTTACAGGAGTGCACCCACACGTAAACACGTTTCAGACACTTCAACAATAAACTTTAGTATTATCCACGGCATACACCTTCAATTTCCTGGCTTTAGCTAGGATACCTGTTGACCCGCCTCTTCCAGTGATGAGTAACTGACAGCAAACACATGCCACTCTGTTCCAATGAGCTTACATTCTTTCATACATACCCCCTCATGATGTCACCTATCTTCTACTCTGATACTCCCCTTATCCTACTCTTACACTCCACAGACTTTGCTCATATGCCATGTAAAATTGGGATTCACTATCCTTACCCTCATTTGCATAGGATTGCCTACTAATGCTTGGTTACATCTCTTAGACTGAGCTTCCCCCCCTTAGCAACCTCTACTCATTAGCCATGTTGTCTTCAGCCTGCCATTCACTTGCATGGCAGGTGAATATTTTGAATAAAATCCCTATTTGTGTCTTTTATTTTTTTTTCATGGTTTTTAGAGTGCGGCACTGCGCTACACTTAAACTTCGGAGATCGAGGTAAAAAAAATATATATTTTTTTTATTTTGCAATGGGAAAAATTGCCAATGGCCGTATATTTGGCCATTGGCATGCTTCCTCAACTGGATGCATCCTTTATTTGGAGCTGTCACAGCTCCGTTTTGCTATTTGCAGAATGGTACTCAGTTGACAACAGAGTACATTTCTGCAAATAATACTACTCTTACTCGGACAGGTTAGCGTTTCCTGGATCGCAAATTTACCTCATTTGCATAGCTTTCGGCAGCAAATTAGGTAATTTGCATAACCTAACCCTGTCCGTGTAAGAATCGTTTTAGGAGCTCTCTTGCACGCCCCTGCCGGCTGTTCCTGGATCGCTCGGTAGACATGTTGGCTGCATGGAGTCTTACTCTACTCTTAGATTAAGTGCAAGCCTTTGTGAATCTGTCCCTCAATCATAGCAATAGAACAAAAGGGTAACAAAAGCAAGTCATATGGAATAAAGGATCATTTGTTGTTAAATAAAGCCGTAATAGAAAATTTAAAAATGGGCAAGAATCAAAGTATGGTATGGTTAGATTAATAGATTACAAAAAAAAAAAAACATTTCACAGTATCCCACATTCATGGATAAAGGAGTCCTTACAGATGAATAAAATCCACCCTGCATTGATGAATTACATTATAGTGACCATGAAATAATGGCAAACCTCTTTGCAGATGAGCCATTACAAAGGGCAAATTATTATCATAGGTATTAAAATTCAAAGGGAATATCCCAGGGTGATTCTTTGTCACCTCTGTTGTACTCTCTTAAATTGATCCTTAGGTATAACCTCTGGAATTGATACATTAAACCATATAAGAGAATCGGAAATTATACACTTATCATTCCATAATGCATTACAGAAATGTTTAAATTCACACCAAAATAAAGATAACGTCTTGCAGGATATAATCGTTAATTTTTGTTGTGCAATGTTCCATCTGCATGAACTAGTTGATAACTTGCTTATCTAGGCAGGAAGAAAGAAACAAGTTCTGATTAATTTAACAAGGGCATATAATAGTTTATAGTTTATTATATTAATTTATGTAGTGGGGCATTTTGGGTTCAGTCTTTCATGATGCCATGGCAGGGATTTTCAGGTCTGAGAAAATTTTTCTGGTCACTGTCCTTAACAACAAAATAAAATGCAAAAATAACACATTTTTTTATTAAAATCTTTACAACTTAGCATTGTATATGGTAAGGAACTGCAGTGGTGGTGCTGCGGTAGCGTTGTCACCTCACAGTAAGACGTCCTGTTCGATTCTCAGCTAGAGCGTCTTCTGTGTGGAGACATGCGTGAATGGGCGTACCTTCATTGAAGGTTGTGCATCAAGGCCAGCAACTCGGCATGTAAAAATCTACTGCCAATCATTAGTGGACCGGAGTTCTGCTGTGGCGACCCCTAACCGGGAAAAGCCAAAAGACACAACGACATTGTATATGGTAAGGAAATTATATACAAACTCTAAAGATTTATTTAATGCTTTAGAACATGACCAGTTCACTTTAAGCAGTTTTGGAAATTGATCAGTTAGTGCAGGTATTGAATTGACAAGTGTTGTTACATATCATGTAGTTGGGGCAGTATCACTGGAATCTACCCAGGCAAGACAAGTTAATGATACTGAAAATTTTGATAAGAGATTTTGGGCAGGTGTGAAGGCAGTTCTACCACAGAAGCAGGATGTACTGGAAGCCCCAGATTTAGGGCAAAACTTGAAAGATGTCCAATTATTATTATTATTATTTTGTTAAATGCAAAGAAAAACATATAAAGTAATAAGAAGAACATGTTGAAATATATGTATGGTTAGCTGAAGCCAAAAGATCTGTTAGAGGAATTCTGGGGTACACCAGAGAGAAAACAAGACAGCTGATACTGGCACAGTGAGCAAAGTGATAACAAAAATGTCTGCGGGATAAGATTTGAGAAAAATATACCTGGAAATCCTCCCAGTTGTGAGGACAGATTAGAGATCTGGGAGATAGATCAACATAGCAGAGTTGTAGAGAGATGAAAAGCAAACTTAGATAATGGGAGTAAATGGCAGAAAGCAAGGGGATAATGTACCGGGAGGAAGTAAGAAGATTGTACGAGATAAACCATAGTAAACGGCTTAAGTATTGGGGACAATAAAGAGGGAGGAGTGGTCAAATATGAAAAAAGAGAGAGTTGAGCTGAGGAATGGAAATGGAAGGGTGGGTGTGTGTGATTCTGCATTGTAACAAAATGCTACAGGCAGATAGCAAGGAAATAAGTAAATGAGGCAAGGATGGGGAAACTTTTAAATCATGATGTAGAAGAGAAACAAAAAGAGAATGCATGTCTAATGCTGGGAAAGCAATACAATCAATGAAGTTTCATATGTTTGCATTGAAGAGTTTATATAACTATAAGGATGTTGGGGAAAGCAATACAATCAAGGAAGTTTAGTATGTTTGCATTGAAGAGCTTATATAACTGTATGGATAGGATTGCTAGGATGTATCAGACAACAACCATGAATTATTGAGTTGTAAAGAGGCAGAGAGAGGAGAATGGTAGCATAGTTTTTGGAACTGTGTGATGTTAAAGGTATTTAGGGAAAACCTAGAAGAAATAAGAAAAGCAATAACAACAAAGGATTAATAGACGATATATACCTTTGAGACTATGCGATGGTGATGCCCTACGGTGACATATGTAACAATCATAATAGATTAAAATGTTGATATTAAGCAAGAAATAACAAGGAAGTGATATGCAGGAGATTAAAGACTGTGTAGACAATAAGAAGGGAGAGAGTACATTAAAGTCCAATTTTGACTTGGTTTTATAGTCTAAGTGTAAACTTGCTGAGAGCAGTAGCGATTATCCAGTGGCAGGGAGTAAATTGCTTCTGTTCCAGAGGGGTAGTTATTATTGGCTGGTGATCTAATTACTATCGTACTGGTTCTTTTACATTTCTATTCACCTTTCAAGATTAAACTCCACAAACTATTAAGAAAAGATCATTAAACCACTGCACTTAGTATTATGTTGTTGCTATCAGTACTTTCACTGCTTATTTAATCACATTTTATAATTTTTTTACAGTTTGTTCAAGTTAAACTTACTGGCTTATATCTTGAACATACCCTAGCTTTTTATGCATTATATTGCATCCCATTCCAGTTAATCTACATGTTTTTGTTGTGTTTTTTTCTTTTACCACGTTTTGCATTAAACTGCAGCTTAGTTAAAATAGTTGACATTGTGCATAGATCCTCCATTTTATTACACTGAGTGTTCTCATATGTAAATTCATATGGTACTAGATCCGTCTAGCTAATAAAAGTGTTTTCTGTGATTTTCTTCTGTTGATCCTGCTTTTACAATGCATTCTTTCATTAAGGTACAGTTACCAGGTGGTTTTCTTGTTTGAGTGCAAACTTGCCGAGAGCAGTAGTGGTTATTCAGTGGAAGGGACTAATTGCCACTGACCCTAAGAGGTAGATATATTACTGGCTGGAGATCTAACTACTTTCTTATTGGTTCTTTCACTTTTTCCACTTATCTTAACAATGGGTGGTAGCACTCTCTGCAGTACTGTGTAATGCTAAAGTTTGAAAGATGCACGAGCTTTCATTACTGAATTTTCTCTGAAGAACCTTAATAATATCTTCCTCCCTGTTACTGCTGTATAAATAATAAAATTAAGCAGTGGAACATCATTACATGTCAAGGGTGTTCTCAAAGCCAGTATAGGTTATTTATTCATTTTTTTTCTTTCAGGTAGATAGGTCTTCAGTAAATCAATTCCAAACCTTATAGGTGCTAACCCCCTAGCCACATTTGTAAGCATCTAGAACCATGGATTTGCAGTTTCCAACCTTCTCTATAACCACCTTCTTTGAAACGGGCAATCCTAGATAATGTAGCAATTTTCTTATCTTTACTGACAACCATCTACTACTTCAACAGTTTGACACAGTGCATTACTGGAAGCATGTCACTGCTGCAAAAAACAGGCAAGTCATCAGTTACTCAACACCACATTATAACAATCACACATAGCTCAGACAAAACACATAGGTCTATGTATTTTGAGGGTCTTGAAAGTAACATAGCTAAATCACAAAGGCCTCCTAAATGTAAACTAAGGAACAAGTACTCTCAATAACCTACACCATACCACTCCACTGTCCAGATTTTTGCAGGATGCCCACATTTTTATCTCATATTTTTGGTTTGTTCCTCATAAAAAAATTGATTTTCTGTGGAAAAACAGTGAAGATTAAATACACTAAATAATAACAGTTTCAGACTTCATATCATTCAGAAAATGCATGGCACCAAAAGACCTTTTATTCTAGCAACTTTCTAAGTTTGTAACCACAATATTTAAATTGTTCCCTATTCTGGGGGATTTGTCCACACATTATTTTTGGCTTTGTCCAGAATTTTTTTTGCTAAGAGGTTGAGAGCTATGACCTACACCAACTCACAAACACACAACACAGTCAGCACCCAAGACAAAACATATCAAAGAGTCACATTAATTAATTTCCAAAGCTCATAAGGTAAACCTGCATGCAGTACAACATCCAAATCATAGCTGAATCCATGGTGAGACACAGCAATGTATTACTCAACAGGATGTGCAATTAGAGGGTCAGAAATTGTTGCCTAACAAGTGCCAGGATTCACTGCATCACAAATACACTAAATTTCCTGCATAGCAAGTATACATGTGACACAGTCAAAGTGTACTTTGTTGTAAATGACTTGAGTAGTGCCTCCCTAGGAATATGAAGTTGGGTATGTTGGACTTCTTGGAATATGCATCTGAGGCAGGCATGAACCTAGCCTTGAGCAACACTGATGTTGCATTACCAACAAAATGTCATTGACTGCACCAATTGGTTTAGCCTCTGCTTCCATTCAAAGGGGGTGCAATACATATCTGCCAGGATGGAGATAGAAGACAGTCCTAACTGCTTTGCCAGGATGGTCTATACCTCTCCCCCTTAGGCTTTCTTGTATTGGCAAAATCTTTGTCTACCTCATAGTGCCTTTTTAGGCAACATCAGTCTTATAAAGCTTCCAAATATCAAACCAGAATCCAAATACCATAAGGGAATTGCTGCTCAGTGCTAAGTGCCTTAACAAAAAAGTCCACACACTACACATATTCCTTACCATGGAAAACATTGATATATGCATTGTCATGGAGACCTGGTTCAGCACCAATGGCAGCATTCTGACCTTGCAGGGTTTCAATATCTAACCACATATTCAGGCCCAACACATTTGATATTAGCACTAAAGGAGACGGTGTTTCCATATTCTTAAAAATATGACCTCCATATGTATAAAACAAGATAACAAGATGGAACTACTCCATGTCTAACTTACTAATAATAAAACTTCTTAGAATATCATATTTAATTAAAGGAACCCCCTCTATATTTGTATCAAGCCATACCTCCTACTTTACTAGTATGCAGTCCCTATGCATTAAGCCAAACACCATTCTCATTGGAGACTTCAGCTTCCACTCCCTTAATTAGGAGTCTTATACAGCCTTAAATGTATATCATCAGAAAATACTGGACTTTATAAAACATGCTCTCTGGACCAATTAGTCCACAGATCAACCAGGGTAATAAAACCCTAGACTTGCATCTAACCAATATGAGAGAACCTTGCTCCCCACCAACTGTAACTTCCTTCCTGGTGATATTGGACCACAGATCTGTCACATTTGCCATGAAAGTGAAGCAGGGATTATCTTCCAATACCTTGGTATTCAGTGATTATACTAAGGGTAATCTATTAAAACTGAGTGATGATCTGACCAAATTCAAACCCACCTCAAACCTGATGGCCCAACTACATATTTACAAGCCTTTGTTGTTAAATTCTGTGTGCATGTAAATAGCTGAATAGACATACCTGTCCCCTCCAACGTAAATATAACATAAACGTTAAGAATAAACCTCAATGGTGGAACTCAAATATAAACAAATTCCATAATATAAGAAAAAAAACCCTCACTGCACACAAAATTAAAATCAATTCTCAAAATGCTAAAACTGTTCTTAGTAAACTAAACAAGGAAATCTGAAACTAGATCAGATTCAGACCAGCCATGGCCAGATGTGAGGTAAAAATAACCACCTGGGCAAAAGATGACCACAAAGTCTTCTTTATGTATGTCAGACACCTCAGAAACAATACACTGCACAGTGCAGTAGTAAATCACATCACATACTCAGGCCCAGAGGACATAGTCAATTAACTAGTGGATCAATCTAGCTCTAATTTCACCCCTCCACTCCTATATTTTCATATCACATGGCTGCATCTACAACCCCCTTAATTTTCCCAACAAGTCCTTAGGGAACTATCCAAGGCCAAAGAAACTTTGTCCATGAGCCACACAATATACTGGGCTGCCAACTGCCTGAATCAAGACTTTCATATCTTCTACAGAGGCTATTCAATATCCACCTCCAGGCAGGCTTTGTGCCAGTAGAGTGGATGATTACAACAGGCTTCCCCTCGCACAAAGGTGAGGAGTTAATGGATGCAGGAAATTATACACCATTAAACCTGAGCAACCTTTTCTGTAAGGCTGTGGAAAGGATCATTATGGAATTAATAAATAATGACATAGACAAGCTACAGCATCATGAGTCATGTAAAGTTGAGTTCATCAAGGGCAGGATCTGCCTACTTAACCAAGTCAACTTCTTTGAGAAGGTCCAATACAAAAGAAAAGCATGGCTAAAAACATAAAATGTAACGGTAAGCGCTTTCAGGTTAAAAGCGCTTCATCAGATCATAACAGCACAGAGAAAAGAGCATTTCAATAGTAAAAACTCAATGAATTACATCTAAAATTAATTATTTAATGCATCAGCCTTCTAGCTTTTAACACAGCTTTAAAAGGGGCTGTGGCATTGAGACCATATCCCTTGTCTGATCACAGTTCCACAATCCATTTATTTTCTGCACTGTCTGTAATATTCACAATATCACCACCTCACAAACTTCTACTGATGCCAAAAATCTAAAAGACTGTCCAGGAAAATCAGCCATATGCTTGGCAATGCATTACTGGATTTGCAATTCCGAATATCATGAAGATGCTCCAAAATTCTCTCTTTAAGAGTTCGATTGGTTTTCACTACATAAAAATGTGAACAATCCTGGCAAACAGATAGGTAAACCAAGTCAGCACTTTTACAATCAGCATAAAGCTTCAGCTTATATTTTTTGCCCGTAGACAGATGAACAAAAAATTTAGTAAAGGATTTAGAACTGCACACACTACACATACATACCTATTCTCACAGATCGTATCTTGTGGTTTGACATCTCCTTGTGTTCTGATTCATAACAAAGCTGCCTCTTTCAGAGGCAGAGAATTCTTAAAACAGAAAAGAGGGCAGTCACCAACAATCTGGCTAATGGAATCATCTGTTGTTAAAATTGAGCAATTCTTCTTGATCGCATTACAAACAATATTAATGTCAGTAGAATATGTCAATGCAATCCTCATTTTATCACTATTGAAAGGACAATTTATGCAAGTTTCCAGGCTGCATACTAATAAGTTTGAGGCTACTAGAGCACTGGATAGACTTTCCTCTAATTTTACAGACGGGATATAAAGTTTGTGAAGTAAGTGGATTTCAATCTGACATTTCAGAACCTAGAACAAGGGCTAAACCATATATTTTTTAAAATAATGAATTTATTTCTGGATGTTATATTGATTCTTTGGCCAAAAGTGGTAAAATGAGGCTTGCATTGACATATTCTAGTGATATTAATATTGTTTATAATGAAATCAAGAAAAATTGGTCAGTTTTAAGAATGGATGATTCCATTAGCCAGATTGTTGGTGACTGCCCTCTTTTCTGTTTTAGGAATTCTCTGTCTCTAAAGAGGCAGCTTTTATCATGGATCGGGACATAAAGAGATGTCAAACCATAAGAGATCTGTGAGAATAGGCACTTTCCTTTGTCATAAGTGTAGTGCCTGCAGTTCTATATCCTTTACTGAATCTATTGTTCATCTGACTATGGACAAGAAATATCAGTCAAAGGTTTATGCCTATTGTAAAAATGCTGACTTGGTTTACCTATCTGTTTGCCAGGATTGCTCCTATTTTTATGTAGGAAAAACCAATCTAACTCCTAAAGAGTGAATTTTAGAGCACCTTCAGGATATTTGGAATTGTAAAGCCACTAATGCATTGGCTAAGCATGTGGCTGATTTTCCTGGGCATTCTTTTAGATTTTTGCTACTTCAGTTAATTGGTAAAAGTTTGATAGGTGGTGATACTGTGAATATTACAGACAGAGCAGAAACTAAATGGATTGTGGAACTGTGATCAGACAAGGGATTTGGTCTCAATGCCACACTCCCTTTAAAAGCTGTGTTATGAGAGCTAGAAGGCTGATGCATTGCTTAATTGATTTTAGATGTGATTCATTGGGTTTTCACTGTTTAAATGTTCTTTTTTCTGTGTTGTTATGGTCCGATGAAGAGCTTTTAGCTTGAAAGCGCTTACCATTAAATTTTATATTTTTTACTGTGCTTAGTCCATTCTTTTCTTTTGCATTGACTCTGCTTCTGTGCTGTTCTGACTGTAAGCCACTTTTGGTGTTATTTATTTATTTATTTTATTTATTTATTTACATTTGTTGACCGGGAGTGTCTGACTGGACGTAGGTTCATTTTCAGTGGAGTCCCGGGAGAAAAGCTCCACAGTTAAAATAAACAGACAGTAGTTACATTGGATTACATAACGATTAACAATTTAACATAGCAATTACTTACAACATATTTACAGATGAAGAACATAGTACATCAGTAGACAACTAGAATCTTTATCTGTGAAGTACATAACAGACATTAACAAATGTTACAATAAGAAGTTCCTGATGTATAATAAGTACTAGGCTTATGAGCATCTGAGTTTGCTATAATCAAGGTAGTTAGTGGAGTGGAAAGAAAGGTAGTGGTTGGATGGGGTGGGTGATATTAGAGTGGGAGTTGCAAGGGCATAGCCAGTATGTTTTTAGGTGCGCTTTTAGTAAAGTTTTGAAGTGGGTGAATGATGGTACAGAGGTAATTGTGGGTGGGAGGGAGTTCCTTAATTTGGCTATGGTGCAAGAGAATAGTGCTTCACCAGCAGAGTTATTGGCTTTAGTGATCTGCAAGTGATTTTTGTTGCTGGATCTTAGTGGTCTGGTGGTGCGATAGGGTTGGAGTAGATTCTGGAGGGATGGGACATTTAGTGGATGGTTTACTAGTTTGTGGGCGAGTGAGAGTTGATACCATTGAAGGAGGTGAAGGAGTTCAAGCCAGTCTAGTGCAGCAAGTGAGAGACAGTGGTGACTATGGTAGGATGCTCCTGTGGCGAATTTGGCAATTTTGTTGTAGCAGGTCTCTAGCTTGTTTAGATCGCATTGCCTTAGGTTGGTATATATTGGAGAGGCATAAAGTAGGGTGGAGATAAGGTGGGAATTCGCTATTGAAATCCTTGCTGCTTTGGTGAGAAGTTGCTTATTTCTGTATAGCGCTCCTAGTTTTTTGTGGACTTTTTTTATGGTCATGGATATGTGAATGTCAAATTTTAGTTTATTGTCTATTTCCACTCCTAGAAATTTGGTGTGTTCAGTTGGGTATATAGTGGTGTTGTCTTTTGCTGTGATGTTAAAGTGAGAGTTGTTTTGAGTATGTTTGGTGGGTTGGAAGATGAGTAGTTTAGTTTTGTTTGGGTTGAGTATTAATTGGGCATCGGATAACCAAGTTTCAACAGAGGAAAAGGCTTCCTATGTGACTTTTTGCAGTTTGGGTAGGGACTGGGCTGGGTGTTACTTCTTCACTTGTTCTTTGAGAAGGTTACTGAGGCAATAGACAAGGGGAAATCTGTATACACCTGATATCTAGACATCACCGGGCATTCAACACCATCCCACACCTGGGTATCATGGATATGTTCTCCTAGCTAAACATAAATCTCTGTATATCTCACTGTACAGTAAAAAGGTTCCCAAACAGAATCCAGGAAATTAGGACGGGTGGATCTATCTCTTTAAAAAGACCTGTCACTAGTGATGTATACCAGGGTTCAGTCCTTGGACCGCTTCCTTTTGGCATTTACTTCTCGAAGGTCAAAGCAAATTTTAACAGTTTATAGCTGATCAAGTATGCAGATGTTTGCAAACTTGGTGCAGTCATTAGTTCCATAGATAACACCTAGATCCTATCAGAGGGCCTTTCCAAAACAAATGTCTGGTGTTAAAATCATGGGGTGAAACTAAATGCCAAGAAACATGTCTTTGAACAAGCATGTTCTCCCGTGTAAATATCAGAATGACAACACCTCCTTGTAAGCTGATCCCATTGTCAGGGATCTGGGAACCTCTGTCAACAATAAACTCTCATTTGCTCACCTTGTTCCCATTATTATAAGGAAGTCCTTTTTAATCACACAACATATATCTAAAGGTATGGTTTCCAGGTTCAGGGATGTAATTGTTCTATTGTACTCCACTTTCATTGGGCCAATCATGGAACAGAATGTCCTTTTTTTGATGTAGGCCGGTACAAACACTTATCACCACTGGAATGACCACAATGTTTTCTCACAAGAAAAATCAAGGGCTTAAATTATAAAATCTGTGCTGACCATCTCAAAGCCTTGTCCCTCTTCTTAGTATCAAACAAGCTACTAAAAGGCAACCTCTACCTTGTGTACAGAGCTTCACCTGACTTTATCCTGTCAGATCTAGTACACATTTGCAAGTCCAATATTACTGTGAACACCCAGTCAAGAGGTCTCAATGTATTTTGCAACATAAACTATATGGGAGGGAATTTTATATATATCACAGAGAGCACCACTTCTATGGAACCATCTTCCACTTCACATAAAGCAAAGCACTTCCAATGCTCTATTCAAACATAATCTGGATGACTGGGCAGGAAACCATGAATTAACTTCTGATATAGCACCCATGTCTCTCATGGATAGTGGCAACAAGTACATATTCCTTCACTTCTGTTCTGCCACCTCTGGGTTATTCATACACAAAATAAGACAGCTAAAAAACTACCAGGGAAATTTAAAACTAGGTTTCTTAAGATTGTCACATATCAATAGCCTAATAGGTATCTATGAACCTATGAAAGTAAGAACACAGATGAGCAGTGATGGTCAGACATAATGACAAAGCAGTTAAGAAGTAATCTTTTTTATCACACCAGTGAAAAGCAGTAAACACTCAGTGATGGTAAGATGGCCATATAACATGATGCAACTCAATGTCATGTGGTAAAAACAGGAAGAGATTAGGACAAGTGTGACAAGGTCTTGATACAGAGAGAGTTTTAATCATGTTAGTGTTATATTAATATACAGGTGTATCTTTTGTAGCATCAGCTCAGAGCTAAATCACTGTGATTCAGATAAAAAATGGGTAAGCTGGAAGACAGGAAATAATGTCATTTGCCTCTGATGGTTGAATAAGAGAGCACCCTTCATGTGGACTGCTCAGTATGTAAAATGTTTGTGAATATGACATTGAAAGGAAGAAGAAGTATTTCAAAAAATGTACAATATAAAGGGCATCAACAATGTTTCTTCATGCTTTTCAATAAGAACCAACAAAAATGTAGTCAGTGTTTGCAGACATTTAATGGGATTGCTTAATGCTCTGTCTTATGGCAGCCATAAACAAACAATGGGAAAACACCAGATGATGTGCTTATGTAAAACTGGATTGTCCTTAAAACATTAATTTTGTCCAGAATATACCCTAAAAGAATGTGTCCTATCTGAGGAGGTTTACATGCAGACTACTAACACCAAAATGAAGAAAGAAAGGAAGAACTTTGCACTGTTACATAATTATGTGCACAGTACAGTGTCTTGTAAAGCACATTATCCCATCATATTTTATTGTTTCATAATGTTTTAGCTGTTGAATATACTGTGGCTTTAGACAGATGATTACGTAATAGTATCTACAATGTCTTGTAAAGTACATTTTTTATTTTATCATCTTCCTTCTATTGCCTTATGATTTTTTTAATTGCTGAACATATTGTAGCTGCAAATACTTGTAGGGGCACTGAGACAAAAGAAAGGTAATCATAAAATTGGCTTGTGCTGCAAAAGAAGAAAAACAAAGTTGAAAGATAGAGTATTCAGTGATTAGGGATGAACGAAAAATAACAAATTATGAAAAGGCTGTAGAAGTAATTCTAGTAAATTGCATAAAGGCAGACATATAATGTGAAAAATGGGTGTAATGGGCAGTTAGAGTGTACAGGAAAAAGGGAGGGGGAGTCTGAGATGTACACATAGAGTCGATACTTCCATTATTTATTAATGCTGCTGGTAGCCCATCTTGGCCCAGGCCAAGAATGAAAACAGTCTTTGGACCTATTCACTTTTTTAGTGTATAAAGCTAAATCAATAAGTGAATGAATGGATACATAAATTAATACAAAAATAAAGTTAAAAATAAAGCAAGTTTGAAGGTACAGTCACCTAGTCAGTCAACCATATTTAATTTATAGCACAAAAAAGATAAAAGTTCCAGATACCTGACTGCATCCACACTGGACATTGGCTTGTTAAGGAAACAGTCATTAACTAAAGTCATTCTAAAAACAGGACTACCAGTTGCATAACCCTACTTATAATCACCACTCTGATCAAATACTGACTATCCTTCTTTGATTTTCTCGCAGAAAACAAGGCCTTGCTCACTCCTGTGTATTCAGAGATTACTACGAAACAAAATCCTTACTATTTACTAATCTTAATGAAAATCACAAAAGATAGAACTGCCCCCATAAAACTTGTACTTGAGGTTACTGCCTTCTCCTCTGAATTTTACTCCGTCTTGAATAAATGTACTAAAGAATTTGTCCATTCTAAGATAAGCATAATGGCAAATTTCAAACTGAACCAAATGTAAAAAAAAAAAAAAAAAGAAAGAAAAAAGAAACTCCTGGTCATCTACAAAAGTCTTCTAGTTCATCATTATAAGAAATGTAATATTGTTAATAAGATACGCAGACTTACAATTAGGAAATGAAAGGTAAACTATGAATTTAGGGGCAAAACTAATTTCAAAGATGACTGTAAGGCCTTTTTGAGCTCCTTAAGAACCTTAGAATTAATTAACAATTCAGTAATGAATTTATTTATCATGATACCTCCTTCTCTGACCATAAGAACACCAGATTTGTGGCCAAATTATCATCATAGTTTAACCACCTTCCCATTTGTCCTTCTATGCCTCTTTGCACCGCTTCTTCCAGAATCACTTTGTGCCAAGTTCTTTTGGAACTTTTCTCAATGAACAATACCAGTTCTGTGGGCCCTATAAATATGCCTCGATTTTACTGAGGAGCACAGTCACCTCTAGCTTTGCCCAGTCATAATTACAGGCAGATGAGTCTCACTAATATAATGTGTAAGGCTATGGAACATATAACAGCTGAACTAATAAACAACATGAATGAGCTTATACCCATGGATAAATGCCCAGCTGGTTTGTATCAGATCATGCCTGCTCAACCTGGTTGAGTCCTTTGAAATAATTACTAAGGCCATGGATAAGGGACATACAGTTCTTATTGCCTACCTAATCTTGTCATGGTCTTCAATACTACCCTGCTGCCTGTATTATTAACACACTTTCTCATCTCTGTGTTTCCTGGCTAAGCAACTACCTATATGAAAGAATCCCTGCCGGTAAGTCAGGGGTAATTTGTCTAGACAGACAAGTGCCACCACTGGTGACTCACAAGGCTCTGTCCAAGAACCCCACTTCTTTGGTATATACTTGTTAAGGAGAAGCTGTCACTGCTATATCTATAAAATGGATGTCAAGCACTGATGGTGGTTTGAAACCCATCATTGAGAATCATATAGATCTGTTGGCGATCAGAGGGATGATCTCTTGAGTCACCCCACTGCTATCCACTGCTATCCAAAAAGATTAAAAGAAAAAAAAAAAGAAAAAAAGTGTACCCAAACATGTTTCAGTAACCAATTTATCAAAAGCAACCTGGTTCAAAGAGTATGAAGTGAATATCCACTGATGTCCTGGGTATGGTCTTCAAGCATCCACATCCAAACTAGGACTGCTGTACCCAAGATTCCTTTCTAAACACAGTAAACCACAGTGTCCTCTAGTGTCCCTTAACCTATGTAACTGTTTTTGAAACAAACTATGATTTGCACACACACCACACACACACACACACACACACACACACACACACACACACACACACACACACACACACACAGACACACACAAAAAATACTCTCAGGGAATGTTGGCATATGTTTCCTAAGGCTCTATGCCTGCTATGGTAATAATGATACCACTCTAAAAAGAGCTAGAGATGCAGACACACTTGTTATACACTGCCCTGATCTTCACCAAATATAAATTATAAAAATTTATATTTTTTATTGGTAGTAGGCCCAAGTGATTTACCTACTTGGAAGCAGAAGCTACAGTTTACCCACCTACCCCTTACTAGATAATAAATAATATCAACAGATATATAAATAATAAATGTTAGCCACAAGTACTTAACAGCTAAGTGAATAAAACTTTACTTAAACAATACAAGAAACAGTGTCTATACAGATTTAATATGCAGAAATATCAAACCAGTCCACAGGGAAAGAAAAATAACAGTCAGTTATTTAGATAGACCATGTACAAAAAATAGCGTACTGCTTAATATGTATCTTAGGTGTCTCTTACTAAGGAAATATTGGGTCTTAGCTACTCTAAGTTAGAGAAACTAATACAAGGCTGAACAGCACATCCTTCAAACAATGATTAAGAATTAAACTAAGACAAGATAACCCCCCATCCTCTTTAGTAATGGGTGCTAATCTTAATGCTAATGTTGGCCCTTCCCTCAAACCCAACCCTTCACTTTACCTTCATAAAAACCCTCCCGTAACATGGCAACTATTCAGATAAATTTGAGGCTAGTGTCATGAGGGTTAGTGTTAACATCAGGAGAGGAAATAGTTTTCCTTTGTCAATATTCTGTAATTTGATATTTGTTGTTTTTGGTATTCTATGGGCCAGATTCACGAAACCTCCGTGTAAGACTTAATATGTCTTACTCAGAGGCTGCAGTTGAATGATATGATGTCAGCGTGCCATGAATATTCATGAGGGCATGCTGATTCATCCATAACTCTAACACGGACTGGGTAGGCAAGCAGGGAGCGTGTCCGACTGCCGAGCAGTCTAAAAGTCCACGCCCCTGCAAGGTTTTAAAAAGCATAATGTCAACAGACAAGAGCGAGTCCGCTCAAATGTACTTACACCCAACACCAGACTCCCTGACACTGTAAACCCCCATCAGAGTTATAAAACGGAAAATATTATTATTTTTTTTAAATCCACGATATAGCTGCCCGTATTTGCATGGGTATGCCCATTGCTTAACCACAGTTAGCAATTGTGACATTGAAGAGCATATAAGAACTACTTATGCAAATTAATCCAAATAGCAATAGCGTAATGGTAGAGCGTATGCACAAAGAGAAGGCATGAGTCCCACCACTCCTCTTCTTATTTATGTTTTAAATCAGTATTTGAAATAATACCAGACAAATATGATTAAAATTTTATTAAAAGCAGTGACATGGCCAATGTATCAGCGAACAAAATATATATTTTGAAAAGACCCGGATATATAATAGCCTGCCGTTAAGCAATGTTTTACACATCTAAACACAGGTGCTCATAGTTTAATAGCGCTATACCCATCTAAACAGAGGTGCCCATAGTTTAATAGCGCTTTATCCAGCTAAACAGAGTTGCCCATAGTTTAATAGCACTTCACCCAGCTAAACAGAGTAGCCCATAGTGTAATAGCGCTTTTCCAAGCGCAATAGAGTTGACCAACGTTTAAAAACGCTTTACCCAGTGCAATGTGTTTGCGCGGACGTGCGCACCGTGCCAACCAGGGCACCTAAGGGCACAGGGGAGCAACGTAGAGCTAAGTTGCTTAAATGCAGCCACACCCCCTAGCCTGTCTAGACAGTATTAAAATAAAAGAATGACAAGGTTTGAATCCAGGACCCTTTGCATCATAATCAAAGTACAGAACCACTAAGCCATGACAACATAAGGGAAGCAGCCACTATTAACATTCATAAACTTAGGAATGGTAGTTTAACCATTACTAAGCAGGTCTGCAGTCAGCCGAGAATTTTACAAAATGGCCAATCCCAAAAAAGTGCAGGAAATGTGGCATATTTAAGCCCCACAGGCAGGAATACATGCCATAACTGATTGTAGCTCACATCTGCGGTCAGAATGTCTGGTGTTGGAGAGGGAGTGCGCTTCCGAGTGCAGAGATGGGGCACCGAGGAGTCCAAATACATGGTTTGGCTACTAGTCCACCATCACGAGGCAAGACTCCTGCAGGGCCAGTTCCAAGAGACGGAGTACAAGGCAGAGGCTTGGAACTGGTTAGCTCGTGACCTCACCAGTGCCACAGGCATTCCCCGGACTGGTGAGCAGGTCCATCACCACCATGCGGACCTGAAGAGACAAAAGGAGGACCGCCTGAACCAGTGGATACAGGAGGCCCGTGGGATGTGGGATGCCCCACAACTGAGTATGTAGCCATGGAATGCAGTATGTAAGGATTTAAAATGGAGTATGTATAATGGATAGGAATGTCTCAATATCCCTTCATTTACTTTACAGCTGCAGGTGACCATGTTACGAATCAGCAAGCCTATGCTGATAGGCTGCTAAGGCTGCGCCGCCAGGCAGGTTAGAGATTATTCTGCATGTATTGTTATATAAAATATGGGAGCGAGCATGAAAGAAAGTGTTGTAGTCCAATAATACAGCCATAAAATGGACTGAATAAGTCCTCTGCATGTACTGTAAGATAAAAACGTTAGAGAGGCAGAAAAAGTGTGTAGTAACCCATTAAGAAAGGTAACAAATGTCTGGAATAATATCTCTGCAGGCACTGTCATATAAAATAATATGTGAGTGAGCCTGAAAAAAGAGTGTGCTAACCTATTAATAAAGGTATAATAGGTTCATAGGTTCATAGGTTTATACTAGGCTATCTGCCCTAAGGCATTTATAAGCCTAGCCCAAATTTTTGTGGCTTACGCCACACCTTATATGAAAAAATACTGTGCCCATTAGTTTGTTGTGCCTCTGTCCAGCAGTGACACAGATATGATTCCCGGGGTAAACCTACGATCTCCCATCCACAGGTCTAGATTTCTCTTGAACAGAGTCAGCGAGGTGCTCTGCCTCACATGGACCAGGATTTTATTCCACAGCATAGGGAGTCTCTGAGTGATAAATCTATCCCTCCAGCACGTCCTATTTATATCCGTGCTAAGGTTTAAGTCGCTTGCTCTAGTGGTTTTGGTGGATTTGGATTTTTTGAGGTGGAGCATGTCCATTAATTCCGGGTTGGACATAGCCTTGTATGTCAGGCACATGTCACCTCTGAGCAGACGGTATGCGACTGAATAGAGCTGGAGTTTCTTCAATCTGGCAGCATATAACAGATTTTGGAGTCCCTTTATCCTTTTGGTGAGGAACTTTTGGGGTCTCTCCAATTGCTGCAGATGTCGGGTGAGATACATCCCGAATGGGGCATTGTACTCGATCACTGGTCTGATAAGTGAAGAGTACAGGGAACAATGACCTCACTAGATCTGGATGTGAATCCCTTCATGATCAGGTGGGCAATGTAGAAGGTCTTTCTAACCACTTTAGCAATGTGAGTGTCAAAAGAAAGGCCACTGTCAACCTGGGTCCCCAGGTCCCTGATAACCTCTTCTGTGCTTAGTGGATTGCCACCTATATGGTAGCTTAGGGTTACCTTGTTTTTCCCGAAGGGTATGACTATACATTTTTTGGCGTTTAACTTCAGGCCATGGCTCTGGCACCAGCTATCTGTTTCCGTGAGTCCCTTCTGAAGGATATCCGTGTCCGATGCACTTTCCACTATGGCGCCCAGTTTGCAGTCATCTGCACACTTTGTCAGCCAAAGTCCTCCCATGTTGACCTGTACGTCTGAGAAGTAGATGCCAAACAATAGGGGGCCAAGGACTGAGCCCTGTGGGACACCACTTGTGACCGGCTTGGAGTCTGACACAGCGCCATCAACTCTAACCCTGTGGGTTCTGTCCTTAAGCCAGTTCGCAACCCATCTTGTGACATATGGGTTTACATTTAAGCTGGTAAGTTTTTCTACAATACCCGAGTGGGGTATTGTGTTGAAAGCATTTGCAAGGTCAAGGTAGGCTGTATGGACTGCCTTTCCCTCATCAATGGCCTTGGTGACTGTTTCAAAGAAGTAGACCAAGTTCAAAAGGCATGATCTTCCCTTGACAAAGCCAAACTGGGTCGGGTCCAATGTCTGCAAGTCCCCTATATCTTTGTTTATGAGCTCCATTATGATCCTCTCCATAGCTTTGCAGACTAGACTTGTTAAGCTTATGGGGCGGTAATTACCAGGGTCCGTGAGGCCGCCTTTGTGGAGTGGGACCACAGTTGCCGTACACCACTCCTTGGGCACGTATCCTGTGGTAAGGCTGAGATTAAACAGCTGCCTTATGTGCGGGTTTAATTCCTCATTTAGCTTGTGTAGCACACAGCCGGGGACACCATCCGGTCCCATTGATGCTGTGTTTTAGCTTTAGAGAGAGCAGCTTTCACCTGCGCATTTGAGATGTCCGGGAGGCTACACTCGGCTGGGATAGTTATCTCTCCTTTAGTGGGGGAGAGGGGGGTGAAGTTTGCACTGAACCTGTCTGCCAGTATGTTGGCAATGTCTGTGGGTTCAGTGATTTTTGTATCATTTTGGACTAATTCTGAGCATATCTGGGAGTTTCCACCCAGGTTCCTAACATAGCTGAAAAAGGCCTTATGATTGTCCTTGAATCCATGGCAATTTTTCTCTCAAAATTGGCCTTAGTTGATTTTATGAGTGCTCGTATTTTTTACTAATAATGATCAGGGGTGACTTCCTTTTATGGATCTTGTTCTATCATGTAATAGCTTTCTCCTCTTATTGTAAAGTTTGTTAATGGCTGGGGTCCACCAGACTGGACGTTTGCCCTTTGTGGAAAGAGTCTTGGTTTTATTTGGGATTGCCTGATCCATGCAGTCCTGGAGGTGTTCATAGAAGGCATTTGTAAGGGCTTCCGCAGCTTGGGTTGTGGTTTCCTCTGGCTCAGGGGCCTTGAAGGATACCACACCAGTCTTGAGTAGTGTGAAGTTTGCTTTAGAGAAGTTCTTCACTATGGTCTTTTTGTTTGGGGTGGGGGGATGTGGATTTCCAGTGAGATTAGTTTATGATCAGATCTCACCAATGAGAGATATACTTCCAGTGTGGAGCATTTTGTCCCCATGTTTGTGACAATGAGATCTAGTATATTTTCTCCTCTCGTGGGAACAGTGACTAGCTGTTCCATGGCATTTGAATTTATGAACTCCAGGAACCGTTGGGCTAGAAAGTTAGGGCTTGAGTAATGTTCCCAGTCTATATTCGGGTAGTTGAAGTCACCCAATATGATGGTGTTTGGAGATACATTTATACCCTCCAGTGTCTTCAGGAAGGCTGTGTGGGGTTCCTGAGTTTGAGAGGGTGGCCTGTAGCATGCTACAATTTGTAGAGCAGTTTTGCCTATGGTTAGTTGCACCTGGATGGTTTCCGAAGCTTCGTGCGTTGCCACCAACCTGGAGGTGTGGGTATCCTTTATGAATATGGATACACCCCCTCCTTTTGTGGTGTGGTCTGGGTTTTGGGGCCAGAACGCATGATATGAGGTAAAACCTAATAGTGCCGGGGTGCTCTCAGGAGCCTTGAACCAGGTTTCAGTTACAGCACAGACATCGATGTTCTCCATACTGAGAAGGGCCTCGAGTGCATGCATTTTGAGATTTAGACTGCTGGCATTGAGCAGCATTACCCTCAGTTTCTTCCCATTGTTGTTTTCTAGGGTGGTAGGTTTAGAATTTGAGCCTTGCCTAAAAAAGGCACTATGGGGGTGGCAAGAGCCTTAGCCAATATCCGGAATCCCAGGGGTGACAGGTGCAAGCCGTCCCTTGCGAAGCAGCGTGGCTTGTCAAGCATGTCATCCCAGGCAGACAGATACTGGATCCCCTTTGAATGACACCAGACATTAAGCCAATTGTTAAAGCTGATCATCTTGTCTCTATATTGTGGCATCATTCTTGGTGAAGGAAGGATACTGCTCAGGGTTAGGGTCATACCTGCCTGGGCTTCATAATCAGAGAGCTCCTCTATGTCTCTTTTCATGTAGTCCAGGGAGGTACGTCTCAGGTCGTTCACACCAGCATGGACAATGACTGTGTCATATTTGTACTTGCCGTGGAGTGACCCGAGTGCTTGTGTTATGTGGCGGATTCTAGCCCGATAGGCAGCTTACTGTGACCCTCTCCTTGTTCAGCCTGGTGAGTGGGACGTCAGTGTGTCTGACTATGGAGTCACCTATGACAAGTATGTTTGGTGTTGTATTTGGCCTTAAGGGCTGTGACTGCTTTGCACACTGCTTTTGTGGTTTATGTGTTGCTTGTGGGGTGTCTTGAGGTAGCAGTTGTTTGGGTGTCTGCTTTGGAGGCCTCTGCTGTTTAGGTAAATTTTTACTCAGAGCTTCCGAGTATGTCTTTGTGTGTTTATGTGTTTGATTCAGTGGAGTGGTAGCATTATGTGAGGCTGGTTTTGTGGTGTGTGTAGTTGCCTTCTCCTCCTGTCTGGTCTTGCCAGTCCTGAGTTGAGAGAGCTCAGCCTCCAGTTTGGCTAAATAGCTGCATCTCTCGCAATTATTTGTGTTATGTGGGAGGAGGAGAGGGTTGTCTGTGTACATGAGGCAGTTATAACATTGCCTCAAGATTCCCAGATTCACCAGCTGGACCGGAGAGGAGATTGACAACTGACCTTTGGACATGCTAGAATAATATTGTGAAATCCTTAATTGAAAACAAGGGCCAGTGGGGAGTGAGGGTGTAGTGCTTTTAATTTTTAGTGCTGACTTATATAATTGCTTTAGTGAGCAAGTGCCAGGTAACTTGAGTGCAATGTGTTACAAGTAACTAAATGCAAAATGACAAACAGTAACTTTCTTTCAAGTGAAACAAGGAAATAAGTACAGTAAGCAATGCAGATATCACTAGTGATCCACAGAAGCGCTGAGAAGTTGCGTATTAGGTGGAATTAGCTTCCAGGGAAATAACAAGCAAACAAACAACAAGCATATAAACAAAGCTAGATTCAGCAGGCCTGGATCTAGTCTATGCTAGAGCAAACAAGGTGAACCAATTTCAGTAAGATACAGTTCAAATATTCAGGCACTATAAACCTTTAACCAGAAATTCCCAGCTCAGAAGGGCAGAGTCCAGCCTCTTCTCCCACAAGAGTGCAGACCACGAACCTTCTTAATGTAAAATAACTGGCCTGAAGCCCAAGTGCCTAAACCAGAACTAATACACTTGGACACTGGGCTCTCAATCAGCAGTTCCCAACTTAGAAGGATGAAAGCTACCTGTCCTGCCACCACAGTGCTTGCCACAAACCTTCCTAATGTAAAACAACTGGTCTGAAGCCCAAGTGCTTAATCCAAAAGACTTGAATGATAGCTACACTTTAATCAAGTTACAACCAAGCAGTAATAAATACCATTGAAGAATGTCTGGATTAGTGCTCAAGTTACACAAACAAAGCTAGATCCAGCAGGCCCAAATCCAGTCTATGCCACAGCAAACAAGGCGCACCAACTTCAGTAAGAAACAGTTCAGATATACATGCACTATAAGCCTTTAACCAGAAATTCCCAGCTCAGAAGGGCAGAGTCCAGCCTCTCCTCCCACAAGAGTGCAGACCACGAACCCTCTTAATGTAAAATAACTGGCTTGAAAGCCCAAGTTCTTAAACCAGAATTAATACACTTTTAGAATAACAGACACTGAGCCCTCAATCAGCAGTTCTCAACCTAGAAGGATGTAAGCTACCTGTTCTGCCACAACAGTGCAGACCACAAACCCTCTCAGTGCAAAACAACTAACTGGTCCGAAGCCCAAGTGTTTAAACCAAAAGGCTTAGAATGAGTTACACCAAGCAGTAATAAATACAATTGAGTATTTTAAGGTGATGCAAAAGTAAAAAGAAGTAGGTAGAAACACAAGTACAGTAAAAGCAGATGAAATTTTTTTTTTTTTTTCTTAACAAGTGCTGAGATCAAAGAAACAGATTTGAGTGCTGAAACTAGAAAACTGGCTAGTTATAAGGAAAAAAACAAGCTAGAAGGCTTCCCTCAAACACAGAAGGGCTTGGGGGCTCAGAAGCCTACAAATAGTCTGTACCACTTAACAAGAAAGGCAGGAAATAAGCGTAATTTTTTTTTTTTCTATTTCCCAGATGCTCTCTTTGTACACAGTAGGAGTGCCTGAAATCAGAATATGATCTCACTGCACTCAGTTGAGTGAGCAAATGAGATGGGCCCAGAGGCAGGCTGAGGGGCGGGCAGTTTCAATGCCACTAAGATTAACACCAAAACAAAATCAAGGCGGGTGGGTGGGAATAACTGAAGAGCAGAATAACTTCAGTTAAAACTGAAGAGCAGAATAACTTCAGTTAAAAATTCCTTCAACACTCCTTCATACACAGTTTAAATCAAATTAAATACTGTATAATACTGTATTTTTTTTTTTAAAAAGTGTAGATAAAGGTACTTAAATTCTCTTATACGTCCAGTTGAATATAATCAAGTTCTTAGCTGGCCAAGCTGAAGTTTTAAAGCAGGAATTATTTCACATGCACCAGTTTAAATATGCAAGGACAGGAAATCAAAGAATGTGGCTACCCCCACATCTGTAATTACTAGCAAATAACAAAATTCAGCCAACACTAGCTTCATTTCAAGTTACTGAAGAGCAGAAAAATTCCTTCAACACTCCTTCATACACAGTTTAAATCAAATTAAATACTGTATAATACTGTATTTTTTTTTTAAAAAGTGTAGATAAAGGTACTTAAATTCTCTTATACGTCCAGTTGAATATAACCAAGTTCTTAGCTGGCCAAGCTGAAGTTTTAAAGCAGGAATTATTTCGCATGCACCAGTTTAAATATGCAAGGACAGGAAATCAAAGAATGTGGCTACCCCCACACCTGTAATTACTAGCAAATAACAAAATTCAGCCAACACTAGCTTCAGTTCAAGTTACTGAAGAGCAGAATAACTTCAGTTAAAAATTCCTTCAACACTCCTTCATACACAGTTTAAATCAAATTAAATACTGTATAATACTGTATTTTTTTTTTTAAAAAGTGTAGATAAAGGTACTTAAATTCTTTTATACGTCCAGTTGAATATAACCAAGTTCTTAGCTGGCCAAGCTGAAGTTTTAAAGCAGGAATTATTTCACATGCACCAGTTTAAATATGCAAGGACAGGAAATCAAAGAATGTGGCTACCCCCACACCTGTAATTACTAGCAAATAACAAAATTCAGCCAACACTAGCTTCATTTCAAGTTACTGAAGAGCAGAATAACTTCAGTTAAAAATTCCTTCAACACTCCTTTTTACACAGTTTAAATCAAATTAAATACTGTATAATACTGTATTTTTTTAAAAAAAGTGTAGATAAAGGTACTTAAATTCTCTTATACGTCCAGTTGAATATAACCAAGTTCTTAGCTGGCCAAGCTGAAGTTTTAAAGCAGGAATTATTTCACATGCACCAGTTTAAATATGCAAGGACAGGAAATCAAAGAATGTGGCTACCCCCACACCTGTAATTACTAGCAAATAACAAAATTCAGCCAACACTAGCTTCAGTTCAAGTTACTGAAGAGCAGAATAACTTCAGTTAAAAATTCCTTCAACACTCCTTCATACACAGTTTAAATCAAATTAAATACTGTATAATACTGTATTTTTTTTTTTTAAAGTGTAGATAAAGGTACTTAAATTCTCTTATACGTCCAGTTGAATATAACCAAGTTCTTAGCTGGCCAAGCTGAAGTTTTAAAGCAGGAATTATTTCACATGCACCAGTTTAAATATGCAAGGACAGGAAATCAAAGAATGTGGCTACCCCCACACCTGTAATTACTAGCAAATAACAAAATTCAGCCAACACTAGCTTCATTTCAACTTACTGAAGAGCAGAATAACTTCAGTTAAAAATTCCTTCAACACTCCTTCATACACAGTTTAAATCAAATTAAATACTGTATAATACTGTATTTTTTAAAAAAAAGTGTAGATAAAGGTACTTAAATTCTCTTACACATCCAGTTGAATATAACCAAGTTCTTAGCTGGCCAAGCTGAAGTTTTAAAGCAGGAATTATTTCACATGCACCAGTTTAAATATGCAAGGACAGGAAATCAAAGAATGTGGCTACCCCCACACCTGTAATTACTAGCAAATAACAAAATTCAGCCAACACTAGCTTCAGTTCAAGTTACTGAAGAGCAGAATAACTTCAGTTAAAATTCCTTCAACACTCCTTCATACACAGTTTAAATCAAATTAAATACTGTATAATACTGTATTTTTTTTTTAAAAAAAGTGTAGATAATATGTCGTGAACATGTCTGCCATATATACCGTTAAAACAAATAAAGGAGTGAGCCTGTGGAAAAGTGTGTAATGTCATGAATAAAGGTCTAAAACCCAGAGTGTGTCTGTTTCACTTAGTATGAAATGTTGTTGTACCCTTGCATTATACAAATAGTAATGTGTTAGAAAGTGCCGGCAACCCAGAGTTCTGCAGTCCCATCTAAAGTGGGTGATGGAAGTGCTAGTAGCTGTGAAGTAAATATGCAGTCCTCAACAGTCAGTTACTGGCTGGCATGCATAGGTAAATCTGGCACATGAGTAGCATGCTAATATGTTCCCCAGAAATGTACGTGTGCCTCAATAAATGCAGGGTTCTGTACAATTAGAAGTGAAAATGTCATGTGAAAACATCCAGATATGTAGATAAAGAAATATAAATGCAACCATGAAATCTTTAGCAGTAATATCTGCATCCTGGACAGTTAGTATGTGAGATATAGGTCAAATATTGATTGAACTAGCCAAACCCACTACACAACCTAATGCATGGTGGCAAGTGTAATAATACATGTAGGGAATATACACCTGCAGTCACTAGGAATGCAGTGTAGAGTAAAAGTGTTTATAAGATGTTAATGGAGGTTTTTTCTACACCCTACTGTTTGTGCATAAACCATGCAATTCCGCACCTCAATGGGTATGTGTAATCTTAAATATTTGTCGGGATATATGTCCTATTGTTCCATAAATATTTGCACTCATGTTGATGCATGCGCCCTGTTCAAACACCATGTTCATGGTGGCCTGTTGCTACCAATCATCCCTGCATGCGGTTGGAATAACCACTGTTGTTCAATATATGCATGTGTTATATTTGCTGTTCAACTGTTGGAACTGTGGTGTGTTGGGTTAATGGGAATATTACTGCATGCTGTTACAACTAATCTGGAATGCTGTTGTTTATGTTGTAATGAAACACATCAAATCACAGAACGTATGCGAAGGTCAGTCGCAGTGGACCCACCTGTCCCTCCTCAGTTGGCGAGTGCACCTGGCACCAGTGGCTCTGGTGCCCATCCCGGACTCCCCTCCTCCATTGGTCCTGTGCCACCTTCAGCTGGAAGCACTGCAGGGGATGGGGCTCGTCCCCCCCGTGCAAGCGTGGGTGGAGAAGGGCCACCCGTCACCTTTTGAAGGGTCTGGGCTGTGGTGCATAGGGAGATCCAGCGTTCAGTCGCTGATCCCCTACGCCAGCTTGAGGCGAGAGTGGCGCATCTCACGGGTGAGCCTGCCTGTCCTACTCAGCCCCCAGCACAGCCATCCCCGGGGCTGTAAAGGTGCAGTGGTGACTGCCCATGGGTGGGAATCTCAGTTCCACTGTTACCATCTGTGGGCTCATGGGCTTGCGATTTCCAAACAACCTTCCCAGTCAATTGTGTTCACCCACCCCATGTGTCAAATTCCACCCCTGTATGCGTCTTGTTTGTCTTGTCTGTTTACCTCCCCAACCTACCTCCCCAAATATACCTATTTCCCCTACCTCACTTACCACTCTCACCTGAAAAAAAAAAAAAAAAAGGGCAATCTGTGCCCGAAAAAAAATTACGCCTCATACATAGCTTCCCATTTTGCACACATGTCCATAGGACATGTACACCGATAATTCTAATTGGCAGTGCAACAAACTATGTTGTTCTCACCCCTCTCTCAGGGGTGGAAGGTCTCAAAACTCACTCCAAATTTTCAACGTATGCACAGCTGTTGCTGTTAAAGAAATGGGCAGCTATGGGCCTTCCCTACACCCTTCCTGCACATCCTGAGATTCTTTTCCTACTGTCTGTCCCTCTCTGTGCCCCCTTTTTCACCACTTTCCTATCTCCCCATTTTCTTTTATTTTAAAAGAAATTAGTGCGGGGGTTAGCGGGAGTAAGCACTTTTAAGCAGTAGTTAGCGGGGGTGCGTGAGTGTGAGCTTGTGTGCGCTTATCTAAGCATTGCTAAGCATCACGCAAACCTGTGCCAACCCGCTTACAACTGCTTAAAAGTGCCTTAGTCACTCTGTATGACAAGGCCCTTGTATTGCTCAGCAGCAAAATAAAAATACTTTGTCAGTCTCGAACCCAGGACTCACCAGTCTGCATGAAGTACCACTAAGCCACAGCAGATATACAATAACTTAGTGCTGAAAGCAATTTATCATGCATTACCATGAGTGAATGTAAAGGGAAAATAGGAATGGCATAACACAAATCTTGTTCTGTGGGCCTTAACCAGCAGGTGTTGTTGAATTGCATGACATGACTGTGAAAAGAGAATCCGCCATGCTAGTAGGGAATAAGGTTACAGTAGCAGCTTACAAACCCCACACAGTATCAGAGCAGGATACACACTGGCATATTTGCATAGGTCACAGGCCAGACCTCCCAACAGTGACTGCTCTACAGTGATGACCCTGATTTGTAAACAAATGTTAGCTGTGCCCCTCTGACTCCCTGTGAAATGTACTAACAGTAGGCAGAAAGGTGTTGAATCTCACTTAATAACAAATGTCAATAAGTGAGTGTAGATACCGCTTGCACATCAGAAAAGGTGTAGTAATAGAAATGCTCTGAATCACCAAAAGTCTGAACTGCAAAATGTCTGAACTATATGAAAGGTGTATCCCAGTTATATGTACCTTTCCCTGAGGCTATTCAAATATATACATGAGAGTATCTGAGGCCTGGAAGAGTCAGAAACACACAGGCATATCAGCTTGTCTGCTGTTACACACTCTGCAAATAGCTGTAGAATGAAACCCACAAGCATGCCCTTATGTAGCAGTACAACACAGAAATAGCAAAGGATGTAGCCATGAACTGCTAGCAACCACTTGTGACAATGCCATTGTTCAGGTGCTGAAAAGACTGCTGTGGTGCACAGTCAAAGAATACTAGGCTGACCTCTGTCTACCATCTGGATATGTCCACAGGTGGGAGCTACTCAGACAGACTACAAGCCTTCATAGACTTACAGGTACACAACAACTCTGCATGTTCAGTAAGATAAACATCACACGATAATAAATAATGCACACTGCAGTTTTGCACCCCTACCCAAAGGTACTATATACCCGTGTAGTCAGGCACAACCAAGGGTGTAGGTAGGCATACACAGTACAGAAATATGTCCAGTCATCCTGAGCAGACTGTGCTAATGTCAACACAAACCACAAACTGTTCAGATGTGAGTAATGTACTAATGACAGTATAGCAGTTCACAAACAGTGCATGTGCCTGATATTCATAATTGGTAGTACAACATACTTAGATGTCCTCACCCCTCTCTCAGGAGTGGAAGGTTTCAAATATCCCACCTAATGTATTGCATATGCACAGCTGTTGCTGGTAAAGAAATGGGCATCTATGACCTTCTCCACACCCATCGTGTACATCCCAAGCTAGTTTCCCTTTTCTTTGAACACCCTTTATCACCACATTCCTATCTCCCCATTTACTTTTCTGTCAAAGACATGAGCGCGGGGGTTAGCGGGAGTCAGCACTTGTAAACATTAGTAAGCGGGTTTGCACCAGTGTGCTCATGTGTGCGCCTAGCTTAGCATTGCTAAGATATGATAAGCTACGCCAAGCTTAGCTTACTATTGCTAACATAAAATGAGCTAAGCTAAGCTTAGCTTAGTATTGCTAAAATACAAAAAGCTCAGCTAAGCGTAGCTAAGCATCGCTAAGCGTCACGCAAACCCTCGCAAACCCACTTACAACTGCTTAAAAGTGCCTTAGTCACTCTGTATGACAAGGCCCTTGTATTGCTCAACAGCAAAATAAAATACCCTTGTCAGTCTCAAACCCCACACCTTGGACTCACCAGTCTGCATGATGTACTACTAAGCCACAGCAGATATACAATAACTTGGTGCTGAAAGAAATATAACATGCATTACAAGGAGTGAATGTAAAGGGAAAATAGGAAAGCCATAGGAATACATTGCAATCAAGAAATATAACATGCATTACAAGGAGTGAATGTAAAGGGAAAATAGGAAATCCACAGGAATACATTGCAATAAATACTGTTGTATGCCAGTTAATTCCCTGATTCCAAATGAAAGTACATACTCCCATGTATCCAGTGTTAGCATTAGGAGGTGTGAGTAAACTTACACACTGAGAAGAGTGTACTGGAAGAAGCAACCGTCAGGTTTCAGTACAACATGCATTTCACTGACTACAACCCAGCTTCAGATATGAGACATATACCAACCGTCTGACTGACACAACAGTGTCCACAGCAAACAAGCATGGTCCCCACCTTGCAAAACTGAAAGGCCTACGCATACCTAACCTATCATTTTATAGCAGTGTCCTGAAATCACAGTGAGAACTGCAATTATCACACAGCAGGCTGCATGCAATTACTAAATGGTGGGCACCAATTGGTGCAGAGGCCATCACATGCACATGTGCAGATACCTACAAAAGCAGCCTGCACTTCCTGTCCACACATGCAATAATATCACTGCAGCAACTGGAGAGAGCGAGCGAGAGAGACAGACAGACAGACAAACAAACAAACAGAGGCAGTTGGAGACACCAACCCAATAAATAACAACAAATAGAGGCAGTTGGAGACACCAACCCAAAAAAAAAAAAAAAAAAACAAACAGAGGCGGTTGGAGACACCAACCAAAACAAAAGAAAAACAACAAACAGACACAGTTGGAGACACCAACCAAAAAAAAAAAAAAAAACAAACAGAGGCAGTTGAAGACATCAACCTAATAAAAAAAAAAAAAAAAAGAAAACATCAACAGGTACAACAGACTGAGGTGAGAAATACAAAGGTAAGGTATGTAACACTGATGTATTTGCTGGCATCCAAATGATGTGTCTTAAGGGTACTCTACATACTGTGAGCACTCCTTATGTGGTAGCAGTCCGTATCTATATGTATATGCAGATGTGCATAGGGCAAGGGACATACTGCAACTGTTAGTGAAGGCTAGACATATATATGCATTTGAAGGTTGCTATGTGCACATATCTATGTAGGTTGTAGTGTGTGGCATTGAAAACAGCAAGCAGTGCAGGTATATGTCATGTGGTGGTTAAATGCTGTGGGACTGAGTTACAGCCAGTGAGGTCTGCTACGGCTATACAGCCTGAGGACAGCGAAATACATTCTGCACAACACTGTGCAATATTATTACATAATTGTATGTCTCACAACTGTTCCATAATTGATATTCCCACCATGAAAGGTGGGCAGTATATGTGCATATATGTGCATGTATACGTACAGCAGTGGATGTTTACAAGTATGTGTATATATATATATATATATATACACACACACACACACATATATATATATATGTGTGTGTGTGTATATACATACATATATATATATATATATATATATATATATATATATATATATATATGTATATATACACATATATATATATATATATATATATATATATATATATATAGATATATGTATATATATATATAGATATATACATATATACATATATACATATATAGATATATATAGATATGTAGGTATGTAGATATATAGATATATGCATATATAGATATATATATAGATATATAGATATATACAGATATATATGGATATATATAGATATGTATATATATATATATATATATATATATATATATATATATATATATATATATATATGTATATATAGAGTGATATATAAATATATATGCATATAAATATTCATATATACATATATATATATATATATATATATATATATATATATATATATAGTGAGAGAGGGAGACACAGGGTCAGATGTATTGCAACAGGTGCCTGGTGACCAAGGCATGGACTGAACACCAGTGTTGATACTGCAGTGCCATACCCCATTCCAAAACACTTTACCCACTAACTACCAGATAGGTGGTTGCCTGACTAACACTGAAGGTGTCAGAAGGGAACATGGGACACAGGTGGACAGTAGCCTCCCCTTTGATATTCACAGTGCCACACTAGTCTTGTAATCTGTCTACATGGTACGTGTCATCACAAACGATGTGTCATGTACAGAAATATAGGTCAGTGTCCCCTGTACTCATCACAATGCCCCATGTGGTATGTACCTCACATGACAACTACAGCAAGTGGAAAGGCCACAGACATACCTCACAAAGGGTAATACTGCCCTGAAACTCATACCCTATGCAGACTAACTCACATAACCACAGCTACAGTGCGTTGCATACCGGCCACCCAGAGGTTACCTCTGCCGAACATACAGAGGTATGCCACACCCATAGCAGTCAGACAACCACCATGTCAACACCTCACAATCCCACCAGGCTACACGGCCTAGGTCCCTAATCCCCGCAACCTCACTAAACAGCACATACTGGAGGGATAGGCTCCTATTGGCAAATATGCCATACTCTGGAGTAAAACACCCAGCATGAACAAATAAGGCTCCTCAGTAGCAGATGTCATACATACCCCTGATGATTGTCTGAGGGATAGGTAACACACCCTGGGAATCACCTCTGTGTATCCGGTTGACAGGAGGAAGTGAAATCTAATTTCATGTGTGTCAAAGGCCAGGGTAGCATATGGCTAGCCTGCTGTAGGCCCCAGGGCCAATAGCATATTACCTACTTATAACACAATGCACACAGACATTTACACAGTGCAATACCTGCTCTGTGAGGTGGAATGAGTGTGACAGTGAATGTGTGCAAGGTCTGTAATGGTGTGATAGCTTAGTGTGAGGTTGTTTCTGTCATGGTCATTTGTGTCCTAGGTGTGAGGCCAGAGTAAGATGTGTCAGTTATTGGGATGCAGACATAGTAGGATGGTATATGTTGTGACATAGTTCCTTGTGTATGACTGTGGTGTCCCATCATAGGCTGAAGGAATACATGTATGCTCAGTAAGTGGTACTGCTGGTGAATCCAGCCGACATTTGAACCATTGTACCACCTGAAGCTGTAGGCCTAAACAACACAGTATGGTGTATGTTCACATTCCCTGGTAACACTGTCTTGTGTGTTTCCTGTAGTCTGCACAGATTACATACCTCAGGCATAGGTATCTGTAAGTGGGGGCACACAGTACTGTAAGGTACACAGGAAATGCTCATCTGTGTCAGCATACATTTGTGTGTTGTATGAATGTCTGATGTGTGTGTAATGATGCCTGTACCATGTCCGCAATCACATGTATGATGCAGGGGTTGCGTGTGTACCTAGCAACATGTATACTCTGTTACAGCAGTATGCCAGCTATATTAACAACTGTGCATATATGTTAGGTAGGGGTATGGCATCAATGACTAGGGTGGGTTACTGGTTATACTGTAACTGTACTTCACAATCATTGCAATGGATGACATATTTCTGCATGCATTAGCTTGATATGTACCCCCCTGGCAAGGCTGTGCATTGGATCCCAAACAATGTGCCAAGTACTGGTGTATACAGGTGTGTTATATGGAGTGTGGCAGGCACTGTCAGCCAGTTGTGGGCTGAGCACTGATATGTGGTATTGAATGTGTGTATCCTCTGACAGACGAACAGATGCTATATATGGCAGTTAACTGATATCTGTACTGTATAATGTTAAGTGTGTCACATGACTTGCTCACATATATCATTTACTTGTCTTCCAGGCTTATGGCTCATCACAGGAATCTGTCATACACAGCCACAGAGGAGCAGGAAATCCACCACAGCCTGGTTCAGCACTATACCCTGCTGATTTCCAGGGCCAGCCAGCACCAGCAGGAGTGTACTGCACTGTGGCAAGAACTTGTTCATCGGGTAAATGACATAGGCATGCATAACCGGACATATGAGCAGGTATGCCATCACTGCAGTGATTTAATTAGACATGTCCGACGGCGTGCATCTGATATCCACAGACAACAGCTTGCCACAGGTGGTGGGGTGGCCATACATCCCCCCCTCACCAGAGTGGAAGAACTGCTGCTAAGTGTGGTGGCTCCTGGCCTACAGCAGCAACAACATCACACATGTGTCATCATGGAGGCCAGAGCCACCCAGCATGGTGACATGGAGCGTGCAGGTAACATGCCCTAGCTGTAGACTACTGTTACCTGTATTGTTAGATTATGCATATGTGAGATGTGTACTGTGTTTAGCAGTTGTGCTGCCTATTGTGTGCAATACTGATCATTTGAATAGTATCTGTACACCTATGCCTGTTGTTCTACTGCAGTTTAGCACACTCACAGTAGCAATGCCACAGTTGTGGCCACTGACAAACTGTGTCATATTCTTGCAGGTCCTTCTGGTGTGACAGCAGGGCAGACGATACATGCTGGTGAGTGTGTTAACACTTTAAACTTGGTATTGAACTGTGCATGTCATAGGTGAGGTGTAGGCCATGTACACATAACACACCTATGCATAATGCATGCTGTGCATGTTTGCTGTGAGACGTGAAACATCTCAGTAATGTCAGTAGCTGCCTCAATCACATGCAATGCACAGAGCATCAGACACAAATGTGGCAACACTGTACTACACATTGGATAGGCATAGTTGACACACATGTACACAACATAACATGTTTGTCATACACAGTACACCTCAACATGCTACACATATTGTAACCAGACACCCACTGCCATGTCACACTTCAGTATCCCACATGTCATCCACACACCACACATAATATACCTGAGGGGTAGGGGCCTAGCATGGGCCTGTGCAACACTCCTCAACACATAACACAGTCATGTTAGGCAATGCTCCCTATTGGGCACCTCACACACCCTTGCGCAACATGGCTGTGTAATTGTGAACTTAGCCACGGTACTGCGGTTCAGGTACAGCATGCTAGGCGGTGGTCTAGCACACTTTAGTGGCCTTGAGTGACGACATGATGCATGATGATGATGGCTAATGGTACTACACCCCATACTGTTACAATGGCCATGTCCAGGATTGGTATCCCATCACGTATACATGCACCACTCATCCCGTGTGTATACATAGCATGCACGTGCTACACCTGTGTCCACAATTGTCTGCTACAGACACAGACACTGCAATCAGACATGGAAATCTATATGACACACAGATAACACATGCAGCCATGGTATGTATACCTGTGTGTGATGGTGCACAGGGCAGTGCAGAGCTTATAATACTTCCACAGAAATGTTGTGTCCTTGTACACATTGTGTTCCAGGGTGTAGGCAATCACTGAACATGTACACACATGCACCACAGCCATGTACACTGTCATTAACTATGGCTGTCTACACTCACACTGCATGGACTTGATCAACACTTATTCTGCATGCTGACACATGTGACGTGACTGTTTGCCTTGTGATACTGTCACCCACCTTCAACCAGTATTGAGTATGATTTGGATTTCTGTTGTGTGTGTGTGTCTGCTGTAGTGAGGAGTGTGCATGTGTTCCTGTGTTCCTGTGTGCATGCGTTCCTGTCTTCCTGTGTGCATATGTGCATGTGTGCACGTGTGCATGTGTTCATGTGTGCAAGTGTGCATGTGTGCATGTGCAGACCGTAACATGTGTTTTCTGTCTTCCTCTCACAGGTGCTGAGGTAGGGGTTTGCGAAAGCAGCAGGCGACCTGAAGCCACTGCCACGGATAGTGGTGATGATGACACATGTATTTTGGCACAGGGAGATTTGACAGGGTCTGTCGTTGGTCCTCCAATTGACAGTACACAGCGTTCAACCCCATCTATGCACACATTCATACTGCCATTACATCCCTCACCACCAATGGCCATAGGGGAGGGACAGCATACAGTTGGCATTGACCAGGAGAGTGTGGTACCCATGGCACTTGCATCCCCTCACAGCAGCCATAGTCGTAGACCCAGAATGGTACCACTTAGGCGGAGGTCCAGGGGTTCTCGGGGGAGCACCACTGGACATATTGCCCCTGGCAGGCTTGCCCTCACAGGTCGTATGATGACCACTATGTTCCAGGCTGTAATGCAGGCTCAGGCACGTATGGAATGGTACACCAGGCAGGGACTTAGGGCACAGAGGGCACATTACACCGCAATCAATGACAGCATCCGTGACCTTGCCGGTGCCATCCGGACATACACAGAGGTCATTGAAAGACATTGGGGGGAGACATTAGATGCCCTCCACAACATGTCTTCCTCGGGCCAGGACCGTGCAGGATGGTTGCGACATTGACGCGGACGCATGCCAGCAACAGCAACAGCTAGCAGTGGTCGCAGACGGCCCACAGTTCACAGCCACTCCTGTAGTGGCAGTACCAGCCCCAGCAATGCTGGGACTGGCCTGTCCATTGTCTGTCCCAGTAGACCACGTGCACGTGGCTCTGGCCAGTCCCAGCAGGGACATGGTTCTAGTCATCATACCTCTGCCTCTGATGACAGTACCCAGTCAGGGTTGGTATCCGATACTGTCCGTAGCACCCCTGCTAGGCACAGGTGCTGTGTCCATGGCCAGAGACAGTGATCTGTACAGCCAAGCAGGTATAGTCTGTGGCTGTCCCACAAACCACCGTATATGGCAGCCACATGATGGAGCTGTGTGCATGCAGACACACACACATTAAGCAAACAACTAGGGCTCACACATACACGCACACATTACACCAATATTGGCCCATGCTGTACTGTTGTCCCTCACACACACACACACACACACACACACACACACACACACACACACACACACACACACACACACACACACACACACACACATGTCGATTGGATGGGTCAATGTCAGGCTCTGGCAAACAACAAAATGCCCTGTGCATATGATGATACCTGTGCCACCTCCTGTCATCTGCATTATCAACGGAGGGATAGGCTAACATGGTGCTGATGCACAGGATGACACTATAGCAGTGTAGCAATAATAGCAAGTTGTCAACAAGGAAGTGTAACTACATCCTTGTAGGTATATCTGAGCAGACATGCATCAGAGCTCTGATTGTCAATGTAACATTGTTTACACCACTGTTAGGTCTGAGTATGTATTATCCACTCATGTGCCACTTGGCTGATGTGTGATGTGTTGCCAGCATGTGTTAGTGAGTGGACAGTACGTGTGTGATGTGTGCAGTACAGATTAGCAAGTGTACATCTGTGAACATGGTGGGTGAGCACTGTCTGGAGGTACATGCATAGTGGACACATGGGACGTGTGGCATACCCTGTCGTACACATTGTTAACATCTCATTGCATCTTTCAATGGCCAGTATGCATTCTACTACAGTTATGTACTAACATGGGTAGACATGTGTATGACATGGGTTGACACTATGCTGCGGGTGATACCGTTAATATCAGTCAATGATTTGCGGTCTGGTAGCATACACAACCTCAACAGCATGACTATAAGTAATCACTTGATGATGTCCTGACAAATGGCACACAGTAGTAGGGAACCTAGTATAAATTGGATCCTTCCGGTGCTACACTATAACACTAACCAGTGGTGATGACCGCCACCCATTACTGTGACCACACCTGTGTGTCATATAGCCCCCTTAGGTACATGCAGACACACTAGGGATGTGTCCATCCAAATCTGGGAATGCATGGATTGGCCTACAATGCATTCCCTGGATGGGACGCATATCCTACACAAGGGTATCATACAGACAGATACCTGTTGTGTGATACATGCTGTATAGCAGTAAGCCGACTATGGCATAGTCATCCTCATGTACTAAACATACTATCCCATCAGTATCACACATGTGGTAGCCCTCAACATGTATGTCAGGTACCATTGTGTACATACAGACCCATGTTATGTCATGTGTCCCTTGGTATCCACATATCCATAGGTATTGTGGAGTCCCAAGGTATATCACATAAGACATTAGAGTCCTGAATGCATATCCACAAGGCAGTCATACACCTATAAAGATTGTCCATTCTTGGCAGACTTTGTTGTGTATGACCATATCTGACATATACCCCAGGCATTTACCCTCACTCACACTACTCTTAAGTAACTGTCATGGGTGTGTGTGCCACAGATGACCTTGGCCACAGAACACGACAGTGGACGGCCGTGTCACATACATACATATGTGACCTACGATCTGAGAAGCAGCGGCACAACCTGTCAATGGAAACAAATGTATTCATGTAGTATGCAGGCTTCACACCTATGTACTGATTGAGGGGATATGTACACATATATATTTGCCACGCAGATACCTGATGTCTGCAATGCACTTACTGTTGTCATCATACTATGTCATACCATAGTAAAAGCAAAACCCACACCGCGTTGACCAACAGTGACACACACACACAGTCAGTATTTGCAGGATTCAAACCCCTACCTAACTATGTTATGATACTAGAGAAAGACACATTAACATGGCATGCTATTTGCTTTACTGGCTGGTTTGATTTCTCCTGCCGTATTTGTAGGATGGTGACATCATCAGACCTTCCAAAGAGGAATGTACCTCTTTTAGTGTGTTTTCACAGTCTCCAAAATGGGCACTCCTTTCAAAGACGATTGCTCACTCACTGTTTGCTGGATTCAAACCCCTTCCTAACTATGTTATGATGCTAGAGAGTGATGCATTAACATGGAGCGCTATTTGCTTTACTGGCTGGTTTCTCTTCTCCTGCAGTATTTGTAGGATGGTGACATCATCAGACTTTCCAAAGAGGAATGCACCTCCTTTAGTGTGTTTTCACAGTCTCCAAAAAGGGCACTCCTTTCAAAGACAATTACACACATACATACACACACTGTTTGCAGGATTCAAACCCCTACCCAACTATGTTATGATACTAGAGAGAGACACACAGTGACAAAGTGCGCTATTTGCTTTATTGGCAGGTTTCCCTTCTCCTGCAGTATTTGTAGGATGGTGACATCATCAGACTTTCCAAAGAGGAATGTACCTCCTTTAGTGTGTTTTCACAGTCTCCAAAAAGGGCACTCTTTTCAAAGACAATTGCACACATACATACACACACTGTTTGCAGGATTCAACCCCCTACCTAACTATGTTATGATACTAAAGAGAAACGCACTAACATGGCGTGCTATTTGTTTTACTGGCTGGTTTTCCTTCTCCTGCAGTATTTGTAGGATGGTGACATCATCAGACTTTCCAAAGTGGAATGTATCTCCTTTACTGAGTTTTCCCAGTCTCCAAAAAGGGAACACCTCTCAAAGGAAACTGCTCACATCCCACCCACACACAGTTTGCAGGATTCAAACCCCTACCTATGTTATGATACTGAAAACAGACGCATTAACATGGCATGCTATTTGCTTTACTGGCTGGTTTCCCTTCTCCTGCTGTATTTATAGGATGGTGACATCATCAGACTGGACATGGTGATGTGTGTACACTTTGTTTTATGCCATTCCAGGTATGGTCCATGTGGGTCAGCAGGTGTCAACAGCTTGAACATGACCTCAGAATCCTTACCTTGTGTGATCTATCTGTGGACACATTGACATTCCGTCATATGTCAACATATATTTATGCACAGCTTCTTGGTTTTGTGGATACTACATGTGTCTGGGATGTTGATAAAGGGCTATTCAAAGTCTATGTGACACATGTGTTGATGTGTTCATTGATGTATGTCCTGGGTGGCTGCCTTGCAAACAGTCTAGCATGTTTGGGAACCATGATCCGCACATGAACATACCACAGTTGGTAGGGTTGCATGTGTGTCATCTTCCAACAGCTCTGTTTATGACTGCAACCATGATGGACTCCATGACCTTGAGGATAAGACCTTATAGGCGTACTGGACTTGACTTCCCATGGTGTGTTGTGCAGCAACACTTGTGGGGAGTGCCATAAGTAGCTGTGACACATTCAACGGTTCCACATCCTGTGTAAGGAGTGCGGCTCAGCTGACTGTTCAGGTGCATGATCTGTTTGTTCTGTAGTTTGTGCATGACACATATTGGGAATCAATGTATTCCACCTGCTGCCATGCTTTTGGCAGTGGGGGTAGCTGCTCATCCATTCTACATGTGATATCTCCTGGTATGATGATGTGGACTATTGTCAGTGGGGGATGGGTATGTACATATGGGCCTGTCTGTCATGATGCCAGCATTGACACTCAGGTACAGTTGGCCCTGACTCAGGACATATATGGGTGTACATTGATATTTATGACATAGCTGAAGGAGGTGTCATGATTCAGTCTGGAGTCCTTCTCAGCTCCTCTTTACAAAACACTAACGAACATGAGCACTAATCCCTGTTATACTCTTTTTACATGCTTAACACCATACTGATCCTTTGTGATCAGGCTACAGAGTATGTCATGATAATATCCTGGCATGTCCAGGGGTCGGTTTTGTGTGTACTCTTCAGTCCAGCTGGTGGATATTGTGATATTGACACAATGTCACATCTGCCTCATGTGCACAGACAACCCTCTCCTCCTCCCGACAAACTCAGATATATGTGTGAGATGCACCTATATAGACATACAGGGAGCTGAACTCTCTCGACCCATGACTGGCACACTCTATCAGGTGGTGAAGGTATCCACACACACCACCTATCAGTCTCACATATCCTCTAGCAACAGCACTCAAACCACATTATCACACATTGACATACTCGGATGCTGTAAATGTACTCTACCTAAGCAGCAGAGACCTCCAAAGGGGACACACACACACCTGCTACCCCACTACAATACCCACATATCACAAAGTTCACAATGTCAGTGTGCCATACAGTCACTGCCCTTCGGGCTACACAACACACTTAATACACTTGTAATAGATGACACTTATGTTCAGACACACTGACGTACCACTCACCAGCACTGACAAGGGAATAGTTACTTTGGGCTGTCTGTTGGGCACCAGGATCTGCCGCATAACAGAGGCATGTCGGGTCACTCCGAAGCAAGTACAAGACTGGCATCATCATTGTCCATGCTGGTGTGTGTAACCTCAGATGTTACACCCTGGACCACATGACATGATACATGGAGGTACACTCTGATCATGTAGCCCAGGCCAGTTAGACCCTGACCTTGCCTAGCATCTTACACCCACCAATTATGATGTCACAGTATACAGACACACATATCACATTTAACAGTTGGCTAACAAATTTGTTTCATTCATAGGGGATACAGTGTCTGTCAGAGTATGGTGACATGCTCAACATGCCACGTAGCTTCACTATGGACAGGTTGCACCTGTCATCCTTGGACTTTGGTATGCTGGCTAAGGCTCTTGCTACCACCATAGTGCCTTTTTTAAGCAGGGCTCAGAAGACAAACCCACCTCCATAGACGTTACAGGTTAAATGAAACTAAAGGTAATGCTGCTCAACAACAGTTGTGTTAACCTCATATTGTGGCCACTCAGGACTCTCCTCAGTATGGAGGAGAGCAATATCTGTGCACTGACAGATGCCTGGTTCTCAAAATGCACGCACTCGAGGCCCTTCTCAGTATGGAGAACATCGATGTCTGTGCTGTGACAGAAACCTGGTTCAAGGCTCCTGAGAGCACCCAAGCGCTATCAGGTTTTACCTCATATCATGCGTTCCGGCCCCAAAATCCGGACAATACCAAGAAAGGAGGGGGGTATCCATATTCATCAAGGACACCCACACCTCAAGACTGGTGGCAACGCACGATGCATCGGAGACCATCCAGGTGCAATTAACCATAGGCAAGACTGCTCTGCAAATTGTAGCATGTTACAGGCCACCCTCACAAACTCAGGAACCTCACATGGCCTTCCTGAAAACACTAGAGGATAAATGTATCACCAAACACCATCATACTAGGTGACTTCAATTACCCTAATATAGACTGGGAACACTACTCAAGCCCAAACACCCTAGCCCAAAAGTTCCTGGAATTCATAAACTCAAATGCCATGGAACAACTAGTCACCATCCCCACAAGAGGAGATAACATACTTGATCTCATCATCACGAACATGGGAGCACAATGTTCAACACCGAAGTATACCCCTCACTGGTGAGATCAGATCACAACTAATCTCGCTGGAGGTCCTCATCCCACCCCACCTGAAATAAAAAGACCACAGTAAAGAACTTCTCGAAACCCGACTTCACACTTCTAAAGACTAGTGTGGTCTCCTTTAAGGCCCCCGAGCCGGTGGAAAACAGTACTCAAGCCACTGAATCACTTACAAACACCTTCTACCAGCACCTGCAGGACTGCATGGATAAGGCAATCCCAAACAAAACAAAGACTCTTAGTACCAAAGGCAAGCGTCCAGTCTGGTGGACCCCAGCCATAAACAAACTCTACAATAAAAGGAGGAAACTACTACAAGATAGAGCAAAATCCTTAAAAGGTAAGACACCCTTGATCACTATAAGTAAAAAACTAAGAGCTCTCATAAAATCATCCAAAGCAAATTTCAAGAGAAAAATAGCTAAAGACTCAAAAGACAATCATAAGGCCTTCTTTAGCTATGTTAGAAACCTAGGAGGAAACTCCCAGATATGCTCAGAACTAGTTCAAAATGATGTGAAGATTACTGATCCTACAGACATTGCCAACATACTGGCTGACAGGTTCAGTGCAAACTTCTACCCTCCCCAAAGGAGGGATAGCTATACCAAACGATTGCAGCCCCCCAAACATCTCCAGCGCCCAAGTGAGAAGTGCTCTCTCCAAAGCAAAAAACACAGCATGCATGGGACCTGATGGTGTCCCCGGCTGTGTGCTCCACGAACTCAATGAGGAATTAAACCCACAGCTAGGACAGCTGTTTAATCAAAGTCTTACCTCTGGATACGCACCCAGGAGTGGCGCACTGCAACTGTGGTCCCACTTCACAAAGGCGGTGCCTCCACCGACCCTGGAAATTACCGCCCATTAGCTTGACAAGCCTTATCTGCAAAGCCATGGAGAGGATCATAATGGACCTCATAAATAAAGACATAGGAATTTGCAGACTTTGGATCCAACCCAGTTTGGCTTTGTCAAAGGCAGATCATGCCTTTTAAACTTGGTTGACTTCTTCAAACAGTCACCAAAGCCATTGACGAGGAAAGGCAGTCCATACAGCCTACCTCGATCTGGCTAAGGCCTTCGATACAATACCCCACTGGGTATCATTGAAAAACTCATCAGCTTAAATGTTAACCCATACATCACAAGATGGGTTGCAAACTGGCTGAGTGACAGAACCCACAGGGTCAGAGTTGCTGGCGCCATGTCAGACTCAAAGCCTGTCACAAGTGGTGTCCCACAGGGCTCAGTCCTGGGCCCACTCTTGTTTGGCATCTACTTTTCCGAAGTACAAGCAAACACAGGAGGGTTATGGCTGACAAAGTTTGCAGATGACTGCAAACTGGGCACCATAGTAGAAAACACATCTGACACAGATATCCTTCAGAAGGGTCTCACAGAAATGGATAACTGGTGCCAGAGCCACGGCCTGAAGTTAAATGCCAAAAATGCATAGTCATACCCTTTGGGAAAAACAAGGTTACCCCTAGCTACCAAATAGGTGGCAATCCACTGAGCACAGAAGAAGTTATCAGGGACCTGGGGACCCAGGTTGATAGTAGTCTGTCATTCGACACCCATGTAGCTAAAGTAGTTAGGAAGACCTTCTACATTGCCCACCTTATCATGAAGGGATTCTCATCTAGATCAAGGGAGGTCATAGTCTCCCTTTACTCATCACTCATCAGACCAATGATTGAGTACAATGCCCCATTCGGGATGTATCTGACCCGACACTTGCAGCAGCTGGAGAGGCCACAAAGTTCCTCACCAAAAGGATAAAGGGTCTCAAAAATCTGTCCTATGCTGCCCGACTGAAAGAACTCCAGCTCTATTCAGTCGCTTACCGCTTGCTCAGAGGTGACCTTTGCCTAACATACAAGGCCATGTCAAACCCAGATTTGATGAATATGCTTCACCTCAAAAATCTAGATCCATCAGAGCCACAAGGCGGGAGACTTAAACCTCGACACGGCTATTAATAGGACATGCTGGAGGGATAGATTCATCACCCAAAGACTCCCTATGCTGTGGAACAAAATCCCGGTACATGTGAGGCAGAGCACCTCGCTGGCCTTGTTCAAGAGAAATCTTGACCAATGGATGGGAGATTGCAGATATATCCCAGGGATTACCTCAGTGTCACTGCTCGACAGAGGCACAGCAAAATAATGGGTATAGTTCCCCATACTAAAGGGGTGGCGTAAGCCACAAAACGATGGGCTAGGCTTGTAAATGCCCTCGGGCAGATAGCCTAGTATGAACCTATGAACCTATGAACCTATACCAGCGCTACCAGGTTATGTTTCATACCATGCTGTCTGACAACAAGACTTGGAACAGACAACACAACTAGGGGGAGTATCCTTATACATCACAGATACACACACCTCCAGGTTAGTGGCACTGCACAAAGCATCACAGACCATACATATACAATTACCATTGTGCAATACTGCCTTTCAGCATGTTGCCTGCTACAGAACACACTCCCAAATTCAGGAACCACACTCGGCTTTCATGGGAACTATGGAGAATATGAAGGTCTCCACAAACACCATTATATTGTGCGACTTTATATACACAGATATTGACTGTGGATACTACTCAAGCCCCGACAACCTCACCCAACAGTCACTACAGTTTGTGGTCTCATATGCTTTGGCACAACCAGTCAGCACAGCCACAAGGGGGAATACATATCGGACCTGCTCATCACCAACATGGGGACTCTATGTTCCACACCAGTGGTATACTCCTCATTGGTAAGGTCAGAACATACATGTATCTCACAGGACATAGACATACCCTCCACACACCCATCCTGGGTAATCTTGGTGAACTTCTCATGAGCCAACATCTCACTTCACCAAAGCAGGGTGGTATCCTTCAGAGATACTGAGACAGTGGCATATATGGCTCACACTGCTGCATCCTTTACATACACATTCTATGGACACTTAGTGGACTGCATGGATTGTGCTATCCCAAACAACAGTACCCACTACTACAATGGCAGGTGACCTGTCTGGTAGACCACAGCCATTAATAAGCTGTACAACATCAGGAGGATGCTACTACATGATAGAGCACAATCCCAGACTGGGACGGCATCTGTGATCTGTACTAGCAGACAGCTACAATCACTCATGGACTTTTCTAAGGGCCGCTTCTACCAGACAATTGCAACTGACATGTAGGACTATCACACGGCCTTCTTCATTTATGTCAGGTACCTGGGTGGACACTCACTGATATGCTGTGAGTTACTGCATACTGACTAAACCTACCCTGAACCCACTGGTATTGCCTACATCCTGGCAAACAGGTTCAGTGCAGATGTCTCCCACACATCCCCCCTAAGGAGCAACTATCCATCCCAATGGAGTATAACCTCCCTGATATCACACAGTAACAGGTGAGTGCTGCTCTCCCCACAGCGTACATCACACTATCAATGTGACCAGATGGTGTCCCAGCCTGCATCATACACGAGCATCATGACAAACACAACCCTCACATTACATCACTGTTCATTATCGGAGTTACCACAGGATATGTACCCAAGGAATGGCATACTGTGACAGTGGTCCCACTCCACAGAGTTGGTGCCACAATGGACCACAGACAATATTGCCCTAAAAGCCTATGTAGCCTGTTCTGCAAAGCTATGGAGCATATTGTCATAGGACTCCTACACATAGACATCGGGAACCTACAGACACTGTGTCCTACACATTTCAGCATTGTTGTGGACAGATCTTGCCTCTTGAACCTGTTTGTATTCTTTAAATAGCTAACAGGTCCATCAACATAGGGACGGCTGTCCACACAGCCTACCTGAACCTTGCAAAACCCTTCAACACAATAACCTACTGGGCCATTATGCATAGGATCACCAGCATCAATATGGACACATGTCTCACACAATGGATTGATACCTAGATCAGAGATAGCACCCACATGGTCAGAATTGCAGGTGCCATGTCTGACTATACACCAGTTACACATGGCATCCCATATGGCTTGGTCCTGGGATCTCTCTTGTTCAGTATATATTTGTCTTACATACAGGCTACCACAGGGGGAATATTGCTGAACATGTTTGCACTTGACTGCAAACTGGGTGCCATGATCAACTCTCCAGCTGCCACATGCATACTCAATCAGGGTCTCACAGAGATGGATGACTGGTGCCTGAGCCATGGCCTACAGCTAAATGCCATTAGTTGCATAGTCATCCCCTTTGGGAGTAACAACATGCCCACACATTACCACATAGTTAGTACTCCATTACATATGGTAGGAGTTGTTAGGGGTTTGGGGACATGACTTGTTCGTACTGTCGCCTTTAACATTCACGTTGCCAAAGTGGTTGGACACACCTTCTATGTGGGCCACCTTATCCCATATGGTTTCACATTTAGATCGAGTGAGGTCATTGTGCCCCTATACTCATCACATCGATGCTTGGTTACAATGCCACAATTGGAGTGTACCTTACCTGACACCTGCAGCAACTGTACTGGCCACGAAAGGTCCTCACCAAGCAGATCTAGGGACTCACACAGATGCCCTGCATAGTTCAGATGCAGTAACTCCAGCTCTACTCAGTCGCTTACCACCTACTCAGATATGATGTGTGCCTGTTGTTTACAGATATACCCAAACCAGAATCACTGGACATGCTCCACCTCAGGATATCCAACTCCCTTGGAGCTACACACTCCAGGGACGTATACCTCAGCACAGATGTTAATAGGACATTGTGGAGGGACAGATTCTTATCCCAGAGGCTCCACTCACTACAGAATGTAATCCCAGTTTCACATAGGCAGAGCCACCCACTGACCACCTACTGGAGACATCTTGACGACTGTATGGGTGATTGTATATTTACCCTGGAATATCTTCTGTGTCCCTGCTAGACAGAGGCACACTAGCCTAAACGTACATGGGCTATCTTGTGTGACCTACTATTCACACACACAGTGTAGTAATCTGACAGGGTTGTGAATGCCAAACACACTCTGGCTAGGCTTGTACATGCCCTAGGGCAGATAGCCTAGTATCGACCTCTGAACCTATGCTAATGTTCATGATGCACAATGTTTATTGCTGATACTGTTTGCAGGTCTTTATCATCTTTGCTTTACCAGTTTCCATGAACAACTTTGGTATCTGCAGAACATATTTGATTATGACAGGGTTCCACTATATTATAGATGTGTCTGTTGTCATATAACTGTGTGCACAGGGTGGATTGCTGTATAGTGACAGGTTCCTGGGTTAACACATGCAACTGCCAGATATGCGTGGCCCACTGCTATACTCAGACATGGCCTAAGTGTGTGAGCATGCCCAGTTCTACCATTCCATGTTTTGTTGCCTGATATTTGTCTCATTTATTCAAGTGTGTGCATGCCCAGTGTGACCCTTCAGTATGTTGCTATCTGAGGTCCACTACATTTGCTGATGTGTGCGAACATGACCAATATTAACATTTATACTGTGTGTGTTGGAAGTCAGGTTCTGTTCTCACTGCAGGACTCACCTTTGTGTCATAACTCAACAAGGATTATGCTGTGCCTGCAGGGTTTCCATGGAATACTTTGCATAGAGTTATCAACATTCCATCATACAGGTGGACCACTGCAATACTGTCATGGTTTAGTGGTTCAGTACTTTGGCTATAGTGCACAGTATCCTGGATTCGAGGCCCATCACTGCTTTATATTTTCATACTGAGCAGACTGGACTGCTTAAGGGACTGTTAAGCATATATGAGCATGTTGGCTTTTGCTCAGCTATGCCCTTTTTATACCAGGCTTGTTTGACATTGCTCAATATTCACCAACATTGCTGGACGTTGCCCAATATTACTCAACATTGACCACAGTTGTGCTAGTTGGTGTGTGTGATTTTGTTTGCATATACTACATGGTGGTAATTGCTGTTTAGCACTACTTTATATTGCTTAACACATGGCATTCATGCCTTAGGTGGTGCTGCAGGGCTGCCTATGTCGGATGCACATACTACACTCCCTGCACATGTTTGGAAGCAGGTAGTGTCAACTTAAGCATCCCTTTTACTTTATGTGCAAGTCGGAGAGGGGTATCATTTCCAGAGTTCCTACTGAGCCAGTGTATGTGCTATGCGTTGCCTCTTTGCCAAGGCCAAAGCATACGGGGCACGCCTCCTTCTGCCTACTGGGGCAGGCTCAGGTTGTTCCTCCCCCGAGTCACGCTCTGCCTGTGATGGCCTTGGCAATGGTGGGGGGCTGTTTGGACCAGGCCTATGCTGGTCCTGCTGCAGCTGTTTTCACAGGATCATATTATGTAGCATAGCACATACCATGACAATTTGGGTACATGTAGTTGGTGAGTACTGCAAGGCTCCACCAGATGTGTCCAGGCACCGGAACCGTGACTTGAGCAGCCCAAACACATGCTCTATTACATTACGTGTTTGTGCGTGTGCCTCATTATGGCGTTCCTGTTCAGGTGTGTGTGCGTTTCTGATGGGTGTCATCAGCCACGACTCCAGTGCATAGCCAGCATCCCCCACTAGGTGACCATGTGGGATGTCCCCATTGGCAAATGTCTGGTACAGCTGCGTCAGATGCCAGATATGGGAATCATGGTAGCTTCCAGGGCAGCCTGCACACAAATTCAGTATTATGCCCTGGGCATCACACATGACCTGGCAGTTGATGGAGGGGAAGCCCTTGTGGTTGAAGTAGACCCTACCCCGCTCACCGGCTGGTGCTTTGATGCGTATGTGCGTGCAGTCTATTGCACCCACTACCTCAGCGTATTCCGCTATTTTCTGGAAGAGATGCATATTGCTGGCCAATACCTCATGGGAATTGGGGAAATATACATGATCACTGACATGTGCTGACATGGGATCCAGGAACTGGTATAGTACCCTGGATGCTGATGCCTGTGATATCCCCATCATATCACCAGTTGGTCTCTGGAAGGTACCTGTTGCTAATATTCTTAGGCCAACACATACCTTGGTTTCCACTGGGATGGTTTCCCCTCTTTTGGTTTTGTGTGTGAAGAGTGGCCTGCACAGCTCAACAATTTGCTGCAGGAGGTCTCTGTCCACTCTATAGCGCTCCACTATCTCCAGCTCATGTAGCCCCTGGTAGGTTACCCTGGGCCTGTACACTCTTCTCCATCTCCTCACTGTTAGTTGTCCAGCAGCATTTCCATTGTCACCACCCTCAGCATGTTGCATATGTTGCCTTATAACAGCAATGGCAGCCCCTAACATTTCTTTGTCTCAGTAAAGCTTTTTCAGTTTTCACTTCTATTAGCTTACTGCAGCGTCTGTTGTGAGAAACATAATGGACTGTTGTTGGCAGAGTTTTAAGTGCTAGGCTGGGCTGGGCTAGTGTACTGCCTGTGTAATTGCCTGATTCTGATTGTTTTCACCTGCTAGCTCTGTTAGTACTCCCTGGTAGCTTCCTCTTATTTGTTGTGCTTCCTTTTTCCTTTCTGTTTCCTCAGGGGGGAGGGCCGCGCACACAAGCACAAACACGCGCACAGCAGCTAACATGCATGCACACATGCTTACATGGAGTAAAACTTGCTTATTCGGTTAAAACTCGCGCACACCAGTGCAAACGCGCTTACAACTCTTTAAACAGCCTTATACATGCTTACTCCGGCTTAAACACGCGCACTCACGCTTACACGCATGCACTCTGTCTTACTCGGGTTTACAGGCGCGCACATGCACGCATACCCGCTCAGCAAGAAACTTTGCTGTTATCCACGGCATACACCTTCCATTTCTTGGCTTTCCCTAGTCTACCTGTTGACACACCTTTTTCCATGATGTCTAAATGACAGGGGACACATGCCACTCTGCTCCAATGAGCTTCACTTCTTTCATACATACCCCCCCTCGTGATGTCACCTATCTTCTACCCTGTTACTCCCCATATCCTACTCCTACACTCCACTGACTGTGCTCATTTGCTATGTAAAGTAGCGATTCACTATCCTAACACTCATTTACATAAGATTGCCTACTAATGCTTGATTACATGTCTTAGACTGAGCTTCCCCCCTTAGCAACCTCTACTCAGTGGCCATCTTGTCTTCAGCCTGCCATTCCCTTGCATTGTACATTACCACTTTCAATAAAATCCACATTTGTGGGTTTTAATTTGTAGTATTCTGTGTTTTAGAGCACAGCCCGTTTGCACGGCGCTGCGCTACACTTAGACATCGGAAATCGGCGAAAAAAAAATAAAAGTATTTTTATTTTAATTTTGCATCAGGGAACATTTCCAATGGCCGTATATTTGGCCATTGGCATGCTTCCTGCACTGGATGTAACCTTTATTTGGAGCTGTCACGGCTCCGTTTTGCTATTTGCAGAATGGTACTCAGTTGTCAACTGAGTACATTTCTGCAAATAACACTGCTCTTACTCAGACAGGTTTGGGTTTCCTGAATCGCAAATCTACCTCATTTGCATGCCTTTCGCCTGCAATTGAGGTGATTTGCATATCCCAGCCCTATCCGTGTAACAGCCATTTTAGGAGCTCTCTTATACGCCCCTACAGGCTGTTCCTGGATCGCTCGTCGGACATGATGGCCGCATGGAGTGTTACTCTACTCTTAGACTCCGTGCAAGCCATCGTGAATCCAGTCCTATATGTTCGATTTTTTTTTGCCTGTGTTTTCAATTCAAAATTAAAGTAGTTTGATCATACACAATAGAGCCATATACATACATAATATATATATATATATATATATATATATATATATATATATATATATATATATATATATATATATATGTATATATATATATATATATATATATATATATATATATATATATATATATATATATATATAGGGTCTATATTAAAATCGCAAAGAGGCATACATTGAACGCCTCTTCAGTGACACATAATGATGGAAGTCTGAAAATAAATCGCTTGGCCTGAGCCGTAGCATTGCCCTTTACCCCACTGTAATGCAATCTCGGAATTGCTATATGTAGTTAGAGGGGTGTGGGCGGGGGTGAAGCCGCCTAATTTAGTTATGTTTTAAATAGTGTATGTGTGTGTGTGTGTGTGTGTGTGTGTGTGTGTGTGTGTGTGTGTGTGTGTGTGTGTGTTTGATAGTAGCGATTTCTTTCCCAGGGAAAGAAATCGCTGTTTTGACCGTTCACAGTTTAATGCATTTGGTCTTTATTTATCGCTGAAGAGACGTTTGATGTAACGCCTCTTCGCGATTTTAATATAGACCCTATATATATATAAAATATATAAAATATATATATATAAAAGTCTGAAAAGTCTGTACTCACTTGTCCTTTGTCACAAAACCCAGGGTCATCAGACTGCATCACTTCCTTTGCCACATAAAATGATAGTATGATTACATTACATCAGATTTATGTTTCCTTCCCCTCACAAAGAAAAAAAGCACTAACTAGCAATACAGGATCCATATATTACTAGTCTGAATATTAATGATTGATCTCTTTCTCAATTCTGGCAGACTGATCCCTTGATGTACAGTGTAACTGGCTTTCCTGTTTCCAAACCCTTGTGTGACTTAATTGTGTGCTAACAATTAAGTTCTTCTTGAGAAACTACAAAATGTTTCATTTTAAATTTTAGATACATTTCATGTGATTTCACATCTTTTTAATTTAAAGAAAGAAAAGGTTATACTTTCCCAGGCAATAGCAAATGTGCATTTTGCAGATAAATTATAGTTTACTAAGGTGTCACCATTCTGGAATAAGAAAAAAATACATATTTTAATTCACTTCACTTTAGCCTTTCATGCCACTGACATGAAAACCCCCTTCCCCATAAATTTAAGAAAGCCTTATAGAGGCATGCCACAATAAATGAAACTTCAGATGAGGACAGCCTTTTTATACACCTTTCTATTTTTTTTTAAACAGATCATGTGCATTAGCATTACTAATGCCACTTCAGTGTTGAATATTCATGTTGTAGGACTACAAGGCTAAACTCCATCCGACCACTTTGCCATTATAGTCAGTTTAAATGGTTGTGATCTGTAACCATGTTGGACTTTGTGCCATAAATACAAGGCTTTACCTTTTCTAGACCCAAGATTAGACCCAGGCACACATTATCTGTGGCTGCCCAAGATTCCTCCTTGGGTTGAAGACTGCAGGGTAGCTGCACAATAGGTTGCTTTTCTTCCTCTGAGAAACTTGGCAAATTGTACCCCCCATTCCCAATAGTTGGAAGTATCTAGATGTACAATGAATTCTTGACTATAATGAGGACTGGCTATAGGTGTAAAATATACCTGCCTGTAACCATTGAAGTCAATAGTAGTAACAGTAAGATACTTTGTCCCATCCACCTGCTCTATTGTCACTTTTCCTCTGGGCATGGAGCAAGCATGTGGCTCTGTGTGACTTACATTTTCTATCGTCCACCCAGAACGTGGTACTGCCATTCTTGTTGGTGCTAGCACCCCTGTTGCGGTCCATGGACCGTTGGACTTCTGGATTACCAACAGTTTCAACAGGTCCTGCAGTTCCTTTGTCAGGATATGCTTTTTTCAGGCATCCAGTAAGGGTGTTGCTTGATGGGCTATTGAGAATCTGTGCCCACTTAGGGGCTACACACACACACACCCCATACACAGGCACACACACACACACACACACACACACACACACACACACACACACACACACACACACTTATGACTGATCACTTTTCTCATTTCTAACCAGCTTCTTATTTAAAGTACACTGTAATTGCTTTCAATAACCATTGTCTTTCCTATCTCCAAGCCCTTCTGAGACTTAATTCTGTGGAATCAATTATTTTTTTCCCATGGGAAACTACAGAAAGTTGCACTCTACATTTCGAATATATTTATTGCTGTCTTGTGTTCTTTTTCATTTAAAAGAAAAAAGGCCACACATTGCAAGACCATGGGAAACATGTGCTTTTTAGATTAAAACAAAGTCAACTATAGTTTGCAATGGTCATATCAGTCTGCAGTAAGAAAGAAAATAAACTCGTCATATTTTAAATTATTTTTCTTTATCCTTGGCGAATTAATACTATTCTGGCATGAAAGCTAATATCCATGGACAATGCTAACTGAGTCTGGTTGATGAATGTAAAGTAGAGATGGTTATCAAATACCATTCTTATATACCAATTCTCCAGCAAGGGCTATACGAACTATATGCCTTGTGAATTAAACATGAGTTTACACTCAGTGCTAAGATATTCAGCATACTTTTGTTTGGTAAATTTAGCACTGATATAATTTACCAAAGAAATCATGTGTTCCACTAAAATGTGACACAGTTATCATGTACTTGGGTACCTCTATTGATAACAGATTTGCCTTTGACCTCCATGTTTGTGTGGTACTTAGAAAATCCTTCACTTTGTTACAACTTATCTTTTGTGCTATCTTTTCAATGTTCACAGAAGTTAAGTCCTACTTTATTCCTGTCTTATTAGTACCACCATTAAATATAATGCTTCACTTACCATGTAATTTGCTAAGAACCTAAAGCAACTAGAGACACCTCAAAGTTTCTTCACAAAAATATATCACAGGTCTCAGTACATTAATTACTATGACAGATTAAAAACCCGACCCCTCATACAGACTTCTGAGGCATGATTTCTGCTTAACCTTCTATGCATGCATCAGACAGAGTCAGCCCTGAACTACAGGTTTGTCACCTTCTGCATTCGCAAGGTAAATATAGTGGGCTATATATAGTGTGCTACTGGGCTACATGGAGAGATCTAGAGTAGGATAGTGGGCTACTTGTTCAGATTTAACAGCCACTAGGGACAACAGGTACTCTGTTCACTAGTTTGTGCCCCATAATATCCACTAGGCCACATGGCTGCAAACTCCACAACATTATTCCATGGAGATGCCAAACGGTGGGGTCACATGAAAGTCACATAACTGTCTATGCCAGCAGAGCATAGGCTGGTCATCCCCCAACCCAAACATATCCGTGTTTCCATACAACTGCTGTAACAGTAAGTCTGCAATGATATACCAGAAGACCACACAATTTCTCTATCTTATTGATAGTGTGAGGAATGAAACCTCTCTGTTAGGGGGCTGCTGTGGCTCACTGGACCAGAGATAGTAACATGTTTATTGGTGCTGATGGTTTGAAACTGGCAGCATACAATATCTTTTGCATGTGAGGTACTCATATGGTGGTAGCCCCACAGACTGTCATAACCCTCAAACTGTTACTGCAAGAAAACTGAACAAAGCCAGAGTGAATGGGGGCACAAAGGACCACACCTACAGACAGACATTATACATGCTCTGAGTAATCTAGCAGGTGGCTAGTATAACAGCAGGCTGCAACAGGTCAGATTAGCAGCAGGATGTAAAGGCCATCACTTAAATGTGTCAGTAGGTACAACAAGCCAGTGACTGCTGTTTACTGTACAGCACCAGAAAACCACAAATGTATGAGGAACACAGCAGACATATGGGTTGAAATGCTGGACATTCTGCAAAAAACATGTACAGGGAGAGGTATGCAGACTGTCGGCCTGTGTGTGGTGTTTCACCATGTACCCCAGTCACATCATACCTCTCAACCTCTTAGATCAGGAAATCTGTCCAACGCCATGAATAAAACTTGGACCAAGGCCAACAAATTGGTACAGGTTTTAAATATTTGCACCTACAAATGTGGAATGTTGATAGAATAACAGCTCCTGCATTAGCATGACTCTCCTGATGTGCCTGGACTCTGAAACTCAAATGTCTGTCATTATTTATTTACTTCATTCTTCACTGATTTGCCACTAATTTGCCAGAAAACCACAATGTTATGTGAAAAGGGTCAAATATATTAAGCAAAAGTCTGGACAGTCTGTGAAGCTGTGTACAGTTCTGAATTATGGGTCACATATTAAGGTCACCAAACAATTGGGGAATGCCTTGGACAATATCAGGGAACTGCAGTACTGTGGTAACAGGTGCAGCAGTCAATGGCCTGCAGCACACAATAATCTCAGACTGGAGTACAGGTAGCTCTGTCCAGTAAGTCACCTTGTCAGTACTGACAATCACACTGGGCATGCTCCTACACTTAGCTAACTTGAGTCCATGTCTGTTGCCTCAACTCCGCAAAGACCTGCTATGTGGAAATATGTCTGTACATACATACAGCTACATATACATATCTGTCTCTCCATATCCCACTCATGCTTGATTAGTGTCTCTATCAGTATGTGGCACACACACACACACACACACACACATATATATATATATATATATATATATAGATATATAGATATAGATATATATATATATATATATATATATATATATATATATATATATATATATATATATATATATATATATATATATATATATATATATATATATATTGCTATATAAAGTACAATGATACATAGACCCCCCCAACATACATCTACAAAACACATTTACATTACATACACACACAACTACATTTAAGGAGACATCCCTGTTATACACATTTATATAGATATGTACAGGGATGTACGAATGTCTCCACATACCCCAGAATGCTGGGGTTATCTGCACATACACATCACAACAGCAGTCCAATAGCACCAGACCAAGGCCACAACAGTACATAATCCACTCACCATCAGACCCCTGTGCCTGCAGACTGTCACCCTGTAGACAGACATAGCTACGCAAGCAGTGTAATGTACAATGGTTGCAATGCATGCCATGCACAGACCATATTGTCCCTGGCCACATGTCCACCTATCAAACTGCAAACAGCCACATATGATCAGACTGGTAAGTGTACACACATAGCATGGATATTACCAGGTATCCCACCCCTAGGACACCACAGACAATAACAGTACCAAGCAGTATCACTCTGCAGGCCACACATGCTGTCCAACACAAGGCCACTTTGCATACTCCACAAGCACTGTGCCTGCATCAACATATACTACAGACATAACCTGTGGCACGTGTGTTAGGTACTGTGAGCTGTAGTGTGTAATGTGAGCTAGTTAGGAGTTCTAATCTCACATCATCCAGCTATGTGTGTGTGTGTGTGTGTGTGTGTGTGTGTGTGTGTGTGTGTGTGTGTGTGTATGTAAATATATCTCCATGCAGCACTTCAGATGAGTTTGTATGGCCTTTGTGTTTTGTGACTAGCTGCTAGCCTCAACATGGGCCTCCTTTACAAGGCCTGCTGATGTCATCCACCTTAAGAGCAGTGGCTGACAGTATCATATTAGATAAACATGGTGGTGCATGTGGTAAGTACTGTGAGTTATAGTGTGTACTACTAGATTGGTAGGGGTTCTCATCTCACAGTGGCCAACTTGCTGTGTGTGTAAATATGTCCCCTTGAAGCACTAGAAACATGTCCATGTGACCTATTCCTGTGCATTGGTTATGCATTTTATGGTCCTGTGTCTAGTCATTGGCCCTAAATTGCCCTCCTTTACATTATCACAATTGATGTCTGCCACCATCTAGTGTTGTACTTGCAGAATACCCAGGTGACATGTATCAAGGGTAATAGAGTGTGTCACAGGGTATGAAAGCATAATGATGCTGACTGTCTCCATTGTTCCTGATGCACTGTTCTACACATATACAACTAGGGAGTCATGGTCATATACAGGCATACCTTGCTGATGTAATATCTCTGCTCTGCTGCCTTGCCATCCTGTTCCAGAGTGGAACCGCTCAGTCTCCTGGGAGAAAAACATACACAGGTCCATGACATACCTGTCATTCTGTAACATGTCCGCCAGTTTAACATTAGGCAACAAAGATACACAATGTCTAATGTGTAGCCATGACCCATGGCAGCATACAGTACCTGCCATGGCCCACAACAAGTGCCATGGCATAACACTACTGCACTACACAAATACATGTAAAGTTAAATAGTCACCCTGTGCATCAGACACATATATGCAGGTCCCCGCATTGATGGCATACATGGCAGGGATGTGGCACAGGTATCATCACATGCACAGGGTGTGGTGTCAGAGGCCTAGGTTATGCCAAACAGTTGACAGCATGTGTGTCAGTCAGGAAGCGGTTCTTGATCGATGGGCCATGGAGAGATGCCATGTGTGTCTGTTGGTGACCTTCATGTGACAGTAGTGGTGGAATGTGTGCATGTACACAGTCAAGCCCAGTGCTTGTCCTACACACATGTATGGTGGACAGCTGTGGACAGTACATGGTAGAGTGGATAGTTCACCATCTATGGTAATAAACTTGGGAACTAGTCTCACCAGGAGTAGCACAGGCACCACCATGCCCAAGGTCAGATGTGGTGCTAGTACCTGATGGTGACAGCTGTCTGCTGGGACTGTGTCCCCCATGGGACCACCCAGGACCAAATGCCCATGGTCTGACACATCATGTGTGGACAGCACACTTCCCTCTGTAGAGTTGGAGGTACTGCCACTACAGGAGTGTGAGTGTGCACAACCACGTGGAATCTCAGCAGATGGTGTTGCTGGCCTACGTCCACATGTCTAATCCCCAACTCCAACCAAATGTTCCAGCACAGACAATGTTTGCTCAAAGACAGACACTGTCTCAGCCCACCATCTGCCCAATATATCAGTGAAAACATTCCAGGGTGTCACCAATGCATTGGAGGTAGTCATGGAAGTCAGACTGTCCTGCATCCATAACCCTATGCAGCCATCTAGTGTTGCATTCAGAATGTGCCTATGCATCCATGACAGCCTGAAACATGCGAGGAGTAACACGTGATGTGACATCTGCAACAGGAGGTTTATGGGCAGTAGTACTCCTTTGAGCATCACCTGACAATACACCTGTGTGGGACCTTTCCATTTCTCTGGCTATGGAAAGTGTCTACACTCACTGATGCCATAGTTCTTACACTGTCCTGTTCAATGTCGCCACCACCAGACTGTCCAGTATCTGTGGCCTCTGGTGACTGGGTATGTGTGGTCATACTGACTGTGTGCAGGGACAATGAGGGCAGAAGAGGGATGTCAACCTCTGGAACAGATTCAGCCACAAACCCAACTTTGCCTCACTATGGTCACCAGCATCATCAGAGTCCGATGAGACACTGACATCAAGTTGTGATGGGGACAGACTCCAATCCCCCTGTTCACCTGTGAGAAACAAGACAAAACCAGTACATTACCACCTGCACTATTATGTATGGTAATCCACACAGACTCATTTAGGTGAGGATCCACAACTGCATTACATGTTCCATATTTCTTATCTCAAATCCCATGCACAACATACATACTCACAACAACATACACAGACAAGTCAGGCTTTGTAGAACATGCAAGTCACCTACATCCAGTTAACATTGTCAGTACAATGCACCCATGAAATATGCAATATGACAGTTTATGTGATAGAACTACATATACAATCCAGTATCACTGTCTCAGGTATGTACTATCTCCCTATTGTGTTTGATCGGGCATCCTGGAGTAATTGCCTCATGTATAGCAGTCTGCGTAGTTACTCATAACTGTAAGTGCAAACATGTTAATGTTTGTAGAAATACACACCTGTCATTCCCTACACTATGCACTGCAGTCAAATGCTCCAAAATGGAACATACATCTATTCTACTCTGGCTAGGCCCAACAGTTGTGCATAAAGCAAACTGGCACCCCTTAACTTTCATAGGATATATATGATCCATAAAAAAACAGCATCACACTTACCAGGTACAGGACCATGGACTCCAGCCACACCTAACATACCTATGGAAAGGTGAGGGAGAGGTATTATCAGCAACACCAAATATTGCAGTGATACAATATGATATGTGCATGCATCCATATGTACAGTAGCTAATGTGATACTGGTTATGTTACTGACATTCTGAGTATGTATACAGAGCTGTGGGTAAATGCCAGCTCCCACCCCACAAATGCAGTCAGACCTGACACCCATGTACTGGTCTGTAAAGCCTGCCACAAAGACTGCTAATGTATAATGCTGGTGAACACAGTAAACTTACCTGGATACTCCTTTGATGTGGACTCTGTGGCACCCACTTCCAGGATGTGTAGTGTGATGAATGGCTGGGAGCTGTTGGTTGACCCTAGGTTCGACAAGAATTCCTCTGTGGCTGAGAGTGGTTGTTCTGTGGGAGGCCCTCCACCAGTGGCAGCACAATCCCTGGCAACAGCAGCTGCCCTTTGATGTGCAGCATTAACCATGTCTATGGCCTGGTGTCGGACCTGCTCATAGGTCCTGTCCTGTTGGCCAATCTGATTTATAGCCCTCACAAGGTCACCCCACAATGCTGCCTGTTGCTCATGATTAAGGTGACTCCTTGAAAGCAGAATTTGATGGTGGAGTCTGTGGGTATCCACTATAGCATCATTCTCTGCTTCTGAAAATGGCAGATGTCTCCGTTGGTACATTGTTCCTGCAAGACAACAAGAGGGGAACACATTACAGGACCAAATATGTGGATGTCCACTATGTACAGATCCTACTCACTGATAATGGCCTGCACTATCCACTGCTCCCTCACATGTCATACCCCACAGTATGGCAACACACTACAGGTAATGCTCCTTAACAGGTAATTGCCTGCCCACCAATCTGTGTTTCAGAATTATTAACTGCATCCAAAACAGCTGAATTGCGTGGGTCTATATGATATGAGCAAATCGCACAAATTGCGAACGTTCATAATATCGAACATACCGGACCACAAACTTCCTATTGTGGGGGGCTGTGCCCCCAACACCCCCCTGCTAAATATATAGTCCAACTCCGAGATTGCACTACAGAGAGGAAAGGGCAAATATCCCATTCTTCACTGTACCGTGATCTCAGAAAAAGCACTTCAAGGTCCGGTTCGTTCGATATTATGAGCGTTCACAATTTGTGCAGTTCGCTCATATGATATAGACCCGAACTGCGCTATCATTAGCCATTGACATGGACCACAGTGCAATATACAAGGCCTTCATGTAGGTCTAGGCCCCTTTCTTAGTTTTGGAGATGAACATTACTGAAGTGTGGAAACTACAGCATCACAGAGGGTAAGCACAAGTACTTACCACTGTAGAGATGTATGAAGTATGTGCACAGTTTTGCCTCATACATTTGGGCAGTGTCTCTTGACATTGTGATCCCCTGGCAGTTCATTGGCAAATGATCTGGGTTGAAGTCAGTAAAGGGAGAGAGACATGTGAGTGTCACACTTCATACCTGCAAGAATATGCATACTAATGCGGTAGCTGCTATTCCATCTACTTAATTACTATCTTTGTAGGGGCAAACTGTGAAACATGTCTATATCTCTGGGCCTTTACCCCCCCTTTATGTATGAATGTGTCCAGATCATCTGTTATAGGGTATTGGGAGGTATGGTCGTTCTGTAGCAGGTACCTTAACATATAGCTGTGTATGCTCCAGGCTGCAGCTGCAGCTGCTGCATGTTAAGACATACAGTGGGATGTGTGAACACTTTGGAGTTCAGCAAGCTGTACATGTAACTGTGGCAGCAGTGGCAGCCCTGTCATTACAGCAGAGCCAGGGTGAGGGTACCTTTTACAGTCCAATTGAGGCATGTGGGTAAGGTACATCTATTATGCATCAGTGCCAATAGCAGAGTAGTAGGTGACATATAGGTAGGCTGTATAAATATATGCAGTGTGTCTCTACCTGAAGGCCTTTGACTTGCAAAACTGGGAAGCAGATAGTTCAGTAGCAGTAACCTATGGGGAATAAAATTGCATGGCTCAGTCATTACTTGTTGTCTTCACAACGATGTACTTGAAGTGCAACACACTGGATTCAAACCCAGGACTGTGTGTCCATATGTATGTACCATATGCAAGCTACTTAACAGACTGAGCTAGTGTTGCAGAATCTATATTTACCAGATATATGTGCAGATGTACAGTTGTGACACACGCCTGCATCCATCAGTATGTGCACGGCCTTCACAAGAAATTGTTCTGCAGCAGGGTCCCAGTTGAACATATGTACTGCGCAACTGATGCCTTAGCAGGTCTGTGTATAGATGTTGCAGATGAAAGGGAACATTTACCTGCTATCACAGGCCTCACATACTGTTATTATTATTTATTTGGCTGTGTACTGGTGTAGATTTGCATCAGAGTCCCAGGTACACTCCCATTTTTCAAATTAGGTTCAATTTCAGTCTGTCAGTGGCAATTAGTATGTTTTGCTGAAAACACCTGTTTTAATCAAGGTCTTTGTGGCATAGTGGGTTCATGCAGTTGGCTGTAATTGATAGGGACCTGAGGTCGAAGTGTGACAGGAGTGATTATTTTGTACATGTGTCTAACACTGTGAGAAACACACAAAAACATTAAGGCACTTTAAAGCTCATTTAAGTGGGTTTGTGCGGTGTGATGCTCCGCTTTGCTCCATGCAAACCAGCACTAAAAATTAAAAAGAAAAGTAAAGGGGGGTGATAGGACAGTGGTGAAATGGGGCAAGCAGGGAGAAAACATAGTGATAGGCAGGTAGGGATGTGTAGGAAGAGTGCATGAAAGAAACATAGCTTTCCATTTCTTGTACAGCAACAGCTGTGCATTTTGACTGATTTTGTGGATGAAGTTGGACTCTCAAACCCAGAGAGAAGGGTAAGAACAACATAAATGTATTGTCATGCCAATTGGACCAAATACGCTGTGTCCAGTGGACACATGTGCGAAATGGAGAGCTATGTCATACACATGTCCACTGGTCCCATATTATTTTTTTATAAGGAGAGAGTGGAATATTGGGGAAGGGATATAGATATGCATGAGGAGTTAAGTTGGGTAGGAGTGGATGTAATTGCAGACAGACAAGACAACAGACAGAGGTGGTGTGTGACACATGAGGTGGGTAAAAATCTTTGATGGGTAGGGTGTTGTGGAATCCGAGAGGCATGTGCCTCCAGACGGCAGCACCATGACTGACATCCATACCTATGGGCAGTCAAAACTGCTCCTTCATGTCCCGAAGGTGGTTGTGCTGGAGGCTGGATGCGTGGGCCATCCAGCCCCACCAGGTTGTCCGTATGCACTCAATGTGGCACAGGCGATGTTCATAGCTCCTATGAACAATCCTGTGCATCATGGCTGGTAGTTGATCCTGGGTGACAAACCGCCCCTCAGCCACCCCTCCCAGGAGGAGATGGGCCCAGTCCCCTAAGCTGGTGCCACCCAAAGGTGTTGCAGGGCCAGCAGAGAGGGCACCACCAGCTTGGGTCCCAGTTGTGCTAGGACTCAGTGCCAATGTTGGCTGAGATAGGGTAGTCAGATCAGCAGGAACCGGCCTAGCCTGACGTGCTGTGGTTATGGAGGTAAAGCAAGACATATAGATTAGTTATTAACAAAACCATTATTAGTAATAACAGCATGCCAGAACATTGGAAATAACCCCAGTACATTTCAATGCCTATTATGTGAAACACAACAATAAATAACAGAACAGTCAGTATAGTAACAGCATGCCAGTAACAGTTACAGCATAAGGCCAACAGAATGGGTAATGCAACAGGATATGTTAATATGCAACCATTTAAATACATAACAATATTAAAACACATGTCCCAAAATAAAGCGCATGGAACAATATATGTTAATAATAAGCCATAACCAATTAAGAACAAAAATAAACATATGAAGATAAGGGGTGGGGGGGGAGAGTGAAGCACATTCGATTAATATCATTATAGGCTATATTGTTGACAACAGTACTGCTATCTACTCAACAGGTCTGTCCTTTCTTTATGTGTGAAAATGCCCTATAGCTGTGGTAGCATGTACATACCTCTCAAGCTATCCACATGGGATAGTATGGGCCAAGCAGTACCAACTGCAGGTAGACAACTACACAGAACACCTGCACATCAGGTGTGCCTATATAACTACCAAGGTATACTGTGGGCTGATGTAGTGTTACTTTGCTACTTACATAATCATGTCGATGATGCATCTGTGACAGAAGGATTACACACTAGTAATTGCATTCCATGACAGCGTGACACTTGAGAGACATGTATATCTACATTACATAGAATAAACAACTATCATGCCTTGCTTGGCAGGCATGGGATAGAACACAATAGCAGTGACTGCAGAGGATATCTGCATCAAATGTATTAATTGACTGCAGCAACATTTAACAACCTGTGACATGTCAATACGCAATAATTTACTCATATTATGGGCTACCTTACCCATTTAACTGTAGATCCTGTGGAGAGAATATCTGTTAACATTAAGTGACTGATACTGTAATACTTGGTGCTACATAGCACTGGATTCGAACCCTGGTCTGTGTATGGTAAAATGTACTTCATACAGAGCATTTAGCAAACAGAGGCATTGAGTCACTGCTGATTGCTGATGGACTGATATTTGTCTAGAGCTCACTTGGCACCAAAATATGACCTGTTAGTAGAAGTACATTTTTATACTAGACTGCAGTGACAGTTGAACACACTTGCATGAAATTCAAGCAGGTATACAGAATATATTGTTACTGTATTGAAATATCTGTGAAGTCAACAAACAATATCTGATTATGGGTTATTATTTGCAGTCTACAACTAGTAAACTGTTATACCTGACTGCAGCACCTTACTTCACAGCCTGAATGCTTGTAGCTGACATGAAATGGTGAAAACAAGACAGTCCTGATGTACTCTATTTACCTTGGTGTTATTGCTATTGGTGCATGTGTTGTTTCAGACCAGTTGTCATAATTCATTTCTTACAAAACAGCTCTGAAACTTCACTTATTGCATGGCAGACTTTATTAGATACATCTTAATGCAAGTACTGATAATATTTTGTGTTTTATTGAAGAACAGTTGTAATAATTGATTTCTTGCAAAAAAGCCCTGCTTCCACACTTAATGCACGACAGATTTTATTAGATATACTTTCGTGCACATACTGATATTATTTCATGTTTTCATTGCATAACAGTTGTCATAATGGATTTCTTGCATAAACAGCCCTACTTCCACAGTCAGTGCACAACAGACTTTATTAAAGATACTTTCAATCAGTTACGGGTATGGTTTCAAGTTTTTATTGCACAACAGTTGTGATTATGCAGGTGTTACAATACATCTGTAATTCCACAGTTATTGCACTACAAACTTTATTGCATATACTTTATTGTGGTTAATGCTTTAGTCGTCCCTGCTTATGACACTACAGTTGGCTGCATGCACTTCTTGCAGTACAGGTGTGAGTCCACATTAATTGCAATACACTCTTTACTGTTTATTCCTAATCACAGTTAATGCTGTACTCTTTTGTGCTTATTTGACTATAGATAGCAACTCATCACACTCATGGCACAACCTAGCCAAAAGCCCAGCATGAGCCTCGACATTGTGAGCCCTCTCCTCTGCAGCTGTTGGGAGAGAAGCACACAATTATGCGTACCAGTTTAGCAGACATTCAATATTACATATTGGTGAAACAGAGATAAATGTACTTACATACTTGTGGGACATTCCCCTCCTGGAAATCTTGGACCCAGGTGTCCAAGAGAGCCCCCTTCCATCTTTTCAGGTCATCATGGTGGTGATGACACTGCTCACCTGTGTGGAGGATAACAGTTGCACTGGTGAGGAACATTGCCAACTGGCCCCAGGCCTCTGCCTTGCACTCTGAATCCTGGAAATCTCCCTGCATCAGCCGGTCATCATGGTTTTTAAAAAGGAGTCCAACCAGGACGCTGGACTCCAGAATGACCCAACTCTGTTCCTGAAAGTGTGAACCCTCTCCAATGTCTGCCATGGTATCCTTCAGAGACAGAACTCCAACAATTTATGCTGTATTCCCACCTATTGGGCTTAATATAGCATGTTTTCCCACCCTAGCATGCCATTGGGCAGCATTTAAAGATGTGGTGCATCACTTAGCACCATGCAAACCAGTACAGCTCAGCTGAACAGTGTGAAAACTTGGATGCTCAAAATGCTTGACAGTGCTTAGCAGTACACAAACCAGCCAAGCACTGCATAAACATTATCAGCTGTTATTTTGTTTATGCATTACTTAGCAGGTCTTAGGAGGACTTAGAGCTTAGCAGAGTACAGCAAGCCAGTATTTAAAAATAATTTGTATACTTTCTATTTCAAAAAGAAATGCGTACTTGCCCTTCCATGTTCTCAAATCTTGCACATTAGGCCATAACTCTATCCATTTAGCTACGTGAATATGTGGAATTTTGCTATACCTTTACATATACCTCTCAGCTACCTTTAAGCAGTGCTGAGCACCGGGCCGGGCCACAGCACACAAACCCACTTAGCTATGCTTAAACATGACCTTTACATGAATAATTAAATGCATCCAGTTTTTATTTTTAGATGTCTGGTGGCTCAGAGCCACTTAGCAATGCTGTGTTCCATGCCGCAATGTGCAAACATGCTTTAAAAAAAAAAATTACAAAGAATAAATGAACACAACATTGGGACTACTACTATTAAACAGCGCTAAGAGTGTCTTACTCAACTGTGGACACAGTTCACACTACACTCCCTACACTGATTCAATAACCGTATTCCAATGCTATCCCTCGGTAAAGCATCATGATTAATATGCATGGTACTCTGCCAAGATGGAACTGCTTATACGGACAAGGTAACATTCTGTGTAGGCTCTACACTATGCCTACACAGATTTTATTAAATATAGGGGTTTTTGTTTGATGAACCCCTCTAGATAGATAAAATAAAACCATCTAATAATAAAAGTTGTTGTGTCACAGACTGTAGAGCAGTTCCCATCTTTCTTTTTTTTTTAATTATAAACAGGATTTAGTCAGAACGGACTGGCTTGGTGTGTGTTTTGACAGTACCTATGCTAAAATGTTTATGAAATTCTGAGCATCTGCAAATATGATTGCTGTGATCAGCAATGGCTGCTATATAAAATTCAGTAAATCTACTTAACAACAGTCTAGTTATGCAACATCAGCATTTATTCATTTGTGTATTTATTTATTCATTTATTTACTTTTTGATTGACATTTGATTACCAAGAAAGTTTGATTGGGTATGCCCACTTCAGCAGATGTCCAGGGAGAAGTATTACAAAAACATTTCAAGAGCAATAATTTTACAATCTTCAGAAATAATACAAAAATGTCTCTGGTTTAAATAATTATGCCAAATTAGACATAATGTAAAAACTTTAGTTAAGACTAGATACAACTTACATGACAATGATTTAATATTTAGATACATTTTAGCCACTTTATTGAGAAATTAATGGTAATACAAACATGAATTGCAGTTGAAATGAGAGGAAAAAAACAGTGTTATTGCATATTTAGAAAGAGAGTTGGGAGAGAAATTGACTAAAATAAGGAAGTGAGTGAAGAAGGTAAGGTAAGGAGATGTAAGATATGAATAGGTACTTGTTCATATTTAGGGATATTAATGTTTATCCTGGGGTTGAACAAGAACAGAGACAGATTTTGTCTAGGAAATAATTCAGAATGGCTTTAAAGGAATGTATTGACCTGGTGGATACAGATACAGAGTTCCAGGCCTTACCAACATAGTGTGAATACAAACTATGCCTTGCAGATTTGATAGACAGTGGACAGAGAAGAGTTTTTGGTCATTGGTTCATAATGACCCATTGAGAGCATAGTTGTGTAGAATGGTAATTAGTGTTTGACAAGCAGATGTATGCTGGATAATTTTGTAGGTGGTACAAAGCTATGTATATGTTAATTGATGGGGTAGTTCTAACCAATTTAGGCTTTTTAGTGCTATACAGTGGTGATATCTGAAAGGGGTATTTGCTGCAAATTTAGCCCCTTTATTTTAGCATTGTTCAAGTTCTGATTTTTGTTGTGCCCGAAGTTTAGTAAGGATGGTAGAGCCATAAAGTAGTAAGGGGCAGAACTAGTACAAGTGTAGTTTTAGTTGTGCTGGTGAGAAAGTTTTTGGCTTTGGCTCTGTACAATATCCCTAGTTTTCAGTATTTTTTTATGCAATATTGTGCATGCAGGTCAAATTTAAGATTATCATCTTCTATCACCCCTAAAAATTTACTGTGAGAACTAACTTCAATGGTTGTATTAGTACATACAAATATTTCAAGCACTGGCATTAAAAGCCCTTCTAGCATGCCAATATACCAGAACACTTGTTCTTATAATAAGTGTCCAGGTGATTCTTAAAAATATCTAAACTAGTACTTGCTTTAATGTTATTTGGTAATTTGTTCCATGCATCAGTTACTCTGTCAGAGAACCAATTAGTACACTTCTCATTCCTATATAATCTTCTACCAAGGTTGCTTGATGATTCACTAGCACTCTTTGATAACCCCAAACATTCCCAGAGGTAGTTGTCTCTAAATGCCCTATATACATGTATAAGATCTCTTCTTAGATATCTGCAAGAGACACTGTACAAGTTCAGATATTTTAGTCTTTCATAATAACTTAAATGTTCACATCCATAGATGTACTTGCTATATTTTCACTGTACTCTTTCTAGTTTACTCATACTTGTTTTCTTATAGGGTTCCCATATTGTTATTCCATATGCATGTTTGGGTCTAATGTAACTAACAAACAATGACTTCATCATTTCTGATTTCCTAGATTTTATAAATATTTTTATACAGCCTATAGTTCTATAACTATCATTAACCAATTGGTTGATATGATTAGAAAAACTCATAGCTCAATGTGACGGATCCACACAGTCTACCAGTTTTTGCTATGCCTCGAGCCACATATCACTGTGTATGTTTAATTATTGCTAGATTGATTATTGCTAGTGCTTGATATGCCACTACCTCACTATATGCTGCTAATACTGAAACAATACAATATGCTTAAGAGCAGGCCTTGCTCACTGATTACTGGTATTACTGAACTTTTGTTAACCCATAAGTTGTTTATCAGCTTTAAAGATGTTTACCAGAAAGTGGGGATTTCAAAGAGGAACTATATCACAAGGTTGTGAGCTAACTGTTCTTTGAAAAAGGGAAGTAGGGCACAAGACCAGACATTACGAGACTTGTTTACAACTTAGGAAATGATCTGTAATTTTCTAAAATATTCCATCAACTCATGATGAGCCTGTAATGTCAGATCTTTCTACAATATTCTGTCAACTCAAAAAAGACTATAAAAGCTCAAAGGCTAAGATGAAAATCATCATCAGCATCCGGATTTGATCACAGCACCAGCCTGAACTGAGCTTAGAGACATTTCGCCAGTGTCGGCCTTGCCTTGACTGAACAGACAGCTGCACTAGATAGGATTTGAAGTTTCCCTATCAGTGGCAAAGATGATTCTGTTTATGCATATGCTTGTAAGTACATGATTTATTAGTTTGTTTGTTTATTTAGTATTAGCTTTACTGTACTTTAAGGAAAAGTTTTGCTTAATAAATTAATAAGTTAAGTTTGAGCCTTGGTGTTTTGTGTCATTTCTATCCCTGTATTAACCTCAGATTTTGAAGTAACGGACTGATACACTTGGCGTAGTCGGCAGGATCTGGGGTTTGCAGTAGAGATGTCACAACAACAACCAATGTTTTTTCCTTTAAAACACCTAGGTATAGGTAAGAAGGATGTTGCATTAAGCACCCCAAATAAGTTGGGTGTTGATGCTACTTTGACAGCATTATTTGGGAAGTGGGATCCTCTTGCTAAGGTATTGAGTCAAGTTTCTCCTCCTCCTTCTCCAAAACCCTTGCAGGAAAGACCTAAGGCAGATCCTGATAGCCTAGCTAGAGCTTTAGAAGGGTTAAAATTGGATGATAAGGGAAAAAAGGTGAAGGAGGGGGTAGGGGCAGCCGGATGGCTGTTCTTTGAAGCAATTCAGGAATTAGACAGAGATGTAGACTCACTAAAAGAAAAAGTTTCAGAATTAGAAGAGCGATGTAAAGAACTCATACACACACATAGATTAGATAGAGATGCCTTGGAGAAGGCAAACATGGCACTTGTTAAAGTAGGGGAGGAAGCTGAGCACTGGAAATCTAATTCAGTGACTTTAGCTACTCGGATAATACAACAGCGTAGACAACGAAATGGGAGAAAACAACGCCACCCACCCTCAAGGCCTCGGGTTCGTGCTTTGCTGTGTAAGGCAGAGTTTGATCCTGAGAAGTGGGAAGGTGATTTCCCCTCAACAGATGAGGGTGATAGTGATTTTGAAATAGTAAATCCTCCGTCAGTGGAGGCGCGCCCAGTTATTGAGAAAAAGGGACAGTGGACTGGAGGGGCAGCGCCACAACAGTGGGTGGAGGTGCAGAGTTATACGCAAGCTGAATTATTGAATATAATCCAAATCTATAAGCAAAGGCCAGGGGAAACTGTTTTGGCGTGGTTTCTTCGGGTTTGGGACACAGGGGGAGAAGCGGTGTCTCTGAATGCTGAAGAGATGCACCAGTGTGCATGTCTGGTGTTTCACCCACGTCTAAAGCAAATAGTAAACAATATAGATCATGGTGATTCCCAGGTGAATACGCTGGTGGTGTGGTTAGCCTCGGCTTTCCGCGCTACTTGGCCAGATGCTACGGCAGTAGCTGATGAACATAAGCCTTGGAAAACAATAGCAGAGGCCATACAGCAGTTAAGAGAAATGGCTATGTTGGCTGCCGTTTACTCAATGGAATTGAGGGATGGTGTATTGGTGCTTCCGAGAGGGCCAGATGCACAAATTATGACTAGTAATATGAGGAGCAAATTAATCAAAAATGCACCACAGTGGTGGAAGGGGCAGCTGATGGCTGCCCTGGCAGGTGGTGTAGGTCAGCAGATATGGGACGTAATAGCCACTCTAAATCAAATGGCAGAATTAGTGGAAGAAAAAGAACAGAGAAGAGCTAGAAAGGCAAATGCGGAGAAATCAAAAGATAAATCTGGAGAAAAGGTTACGAGAAAGCAAATGTTTCTGGATCTGTTGAGGTGGGGGGTTGGAGCTGCGGAAATAGATGGGATAGCTACTGAAGAATTATATAAAAAGTGGAAGCAGAAACAAAAGAAAAAGGTTCAAGTTCTGAAAGTAAAAGCAAACCCCTACAAAAAGTCCAACCAGGAGTACCACTGAAGGGAAGGTAGGATGGAATCAATTATATCCTGACATCCCTACTGATGAGGAGCTAGCACAGTGGCAAAAGGGGGAATTTAATGACGAGAGGGACTGGGAGGGAAGGAATGGAGAACCCCGGTCGAAAAAACAGAGACAAATTGACTAGTAGGCGGGTCCCCAGTAGCTAGGGGTACAGTAAGAGCAAGTACACCTGGGGACCGACGCCCTTACGTACCCCTTACCATTTTTTGTAAGGGAGGGCCACAACATGTGATGGCTCTGGTAGACACAGGATCAGAAGTAACCATTTTGCAGGCAACCCCGTAGATTTCGTGGACAATATGTAGAAATTGATGGTTATGGAGGGGCAAAGACACTAGGTACCAAAACCAAGATTAAGATAGCTTTTGGGGATGGTATTCCTATTTACATTAAAGCAGTGATAGCTCCAGTACCTGAACACATTTTAGGAATAGATGTGTTAAAGGGTAGAACTTTGGAAACCACTGTAGGGCCATTTAGGTTTGGAGTGCGGCATTGTTCAGTCAACGCAGTTAAGGCTGTAGTTCGAGGCAATGCTAAGTGGGAACCGCTTTGTATTCCCACGCCTAAAACAATAGTGAACATCAAAGAATATCGTATCCCAGGTGGGCACGCTGAAATTACTGAGACGATCCAAGAACTGCTTCGGGTTGGCATACTTGAGCCAACAGTGAGTCCATTCAACAGTCCGGTGTGGCCAGTAAGGAAACCTGATGAATCATGGCGAATGACTGTAGATTATCGAGGTCTGAACAAGGTGGCCCCACCCTTAGCGGCAGCTGTTCCAGACATTGTTACGATCGTGGAAAGATTGTCTTCCTCTGCTGGACCATATCATGCAGTTTTGGACTTGGCAAATGCCTTCTTCTCCATTCCTATAGCAGAAGAAAGCAGAGCCCAGTTTGCTTTTACCTGGGAGGGGAGGCAGTATACCTTCCAAGTGTTACCTCAAGGATATCTGCACAGCCCTACCCTGTGTCATGGACTAGTGGCTAGAGACCTAGCCAAGTTACAGCTGGACAAAGTGACTATTTTTCATTACATTGATGACATAATGATTACTGGAGAAAAATCTGAGGTGGAGACCGCATTAAAGACTGTAGTGCAGCACCTTCAGAACAGAGGGTGGGCTATAAATGAGAATAAAACACAACAAGGGACGTCAGTAAAATTCCTTGGTATGATTTGGAACGGAGCGAAAAGGGAAATTCCTGCAGCAGCACTGGAGAGTATCCAGAAAATTGCAGTCCAAGCGAAACAGCAGGCACAGGCCTTTTTGGGAGCAATGGGCTTTTGGAGAGCATTTGTACCTCATCTTGGACTGATCTTGCGACCCATTCACTATGTAACTAGGAAAAAATGTGATTTTCAATGGGGTCCCAAGCAACAAACGGCTTTTGAAGAAGCAAAAAAGGCTCTACAACAGAGTGTGGGGCTGGGCCCAGTTGATCCACAACAACCTTTTGTCCTTGAAGTAACAGTTGCCAATAATACTATGTCTTGGGGGCTGTGGCAGAAGGATGACACTGGGAAAAAGAGACCCTTGGGATTTTGGTCCAAATCCCTAACTGGAGCGCAGGTGAGATACAGCCCCTTGAGCAGCATGTACTGGCGGTGTACACAGCATTGATTCATGTGGAAGGAATAACCAAACAACAAACAGTGACAGTTAAAATAGATTACCCAATCCAGGGGTGGTTACGAGACAATACCTTAATGAAAACCTTGATAGCACAATCTTGACCGTACAAAAGTGGAAGTGGTATTTACAGGAAAGGGCCAACATCGTGCCTGGGGTGTCTCAGGTACAACAACAGTTGGCTGGACTGGTAATTCTGGATGATGCTGATGCGATAGAACAACAGCGATATGAGCTCCACAGTCTCCAATAACTGAAGCATTACCATTTGATAATTTAGATGCAGAAAAACAAAATTTGCATGGTTTACTGATGGTTCTGCCAAAATTGGATCAAATGGTAGGACCTGGACTGCAGTGGCTTATTGCCCACGAACAGAAACTGTGTTATTTGATGAAGGTACTGCGGTTCAAATAATCAGGCAGAATTACGAGCTGTTGCCCTGGTCATCGATAGTTTATCACCGGAGGACGAAGCATACATCTATACTGACAGCTGGGCAGTTTATAAAGGACTGACGACCTGGTTACCTGCCTGGCAGCAACAGGATTGGAAGATCCATGGCAGACCTCTGTGGGGAGGTTCAGAAGATTGGCAACGGATTTGGGAAAAAGCTCAACAATGCAAAATCAGTGTTGGACATGTAGATGCCCATGCATCACTTGTAACAAATGAAAGGAGGCATAACCAGCAGGTAGATAAGATGGCGTGATGCGTTTTACTGAAGAGAAAGCCGAAAGTGCCAGTATGGCAAGATGGGCCCATGATCGGAGTGGACATTTGGGAAGAGATGCGACGATAGAATGGGCCCGGAGGCATGGTATGCAGTTAAATAAGGAAATAACTACGGATGTTATAAAACAGTGTGAAATTTGTCAAAGAAATAAACAGAAGCAACTGCAAGCAGAAGCATGCGGACACATTCACAGAGGCAGCCGCCCAGCACAAATCTGGCAAATAGACTTTATTGGTCCTTTACCACTGGATCAAAACCAGCAATGCTGCCTAACGATGGTGGACACTTATTCAGGGTTACTAATGGTGTCCCCATGCAAAAAGGCAAACCAGCAAGCAGTGTTAAAAGGATTGAATAAATTATGTGTGACATATGGGATTCCCGCTGAAATCCAAAGTGACCAAGGCAGCCACTTTACCGGGGCAGAGGTCCAAGAGTGGGCAAAGGAAAATGGAGTTCGATGGGTACTGCATATCCCATATCATCCCCAAGCTGCTGGTTTAATTGAAAGGTATAATGGGCTCCTTAAAGAACAAATTCGAAAGAACACGAATGATGGAACATTGCGAGGCTGGGCAAAGGTACTAGAATTAGCTGTGAGTCAGCTGAATAACAGACCCCGAAAGCATCAAGGAACTCCTTTGCAAATGCATATGAGTGACATTCGATCCAACTGCTGTGTTTTGACAATAGAAAAGCGGAATCCGAATGCCATATACCCTCTTCTGACAAATACTGATCAAACTCGATTCTGGCTATGTGCATTGACTGAACAAAGGGTGCCAGCACAAAATATGGCATTAGTTGAGACAGGCTGGAAACTCTTTCTCCCAGAAAATTGGCACTGGGGGCAAAAAGGGCTATTAGGTGAAAGTTGGGAGGTTTTTACATTATGGGAGCCAGAACGAGAAGTGATAGTGAAGGCTATCAATTTAGATAACAAGACACAAATGATTCAGAAAGGACAACCTTTAGTAGAAATTTGTATGCATCAAGATGCTGTTATTCTACTACAAGACTATGACACTAAACCAAGCAAATGGCTGGTAATGAAAGTTATAGTGACCACACCCAATCAGACAAATGAACATGGGACAGTAATTTGTGATAGACCTGGTGATACTGTGTTAGTATTACTTGATTCTGCTAAACAACCATTGTACTTTCCTCTCCATAGATTATTGCCACTGTTTGGGAAGGAGCCAACCTTTTCCGACGACAACACTTAGATGGGCCATACAACTGTCTTGATCCTGTCCCTCTATTCGAAGGGGAAGATGTTGCAAATTTGACAGCTGACTGTGACTTTTATTGGAAATTGGGAGACCATTTATATGCAGTGACACCGAAGCCTGCCTTAACTTGGAGCATCACTCAGATGAAAAACATTACAACTGTATGTAGACTGAACTGTGATAGACATCCTGAAAAATGTGTTTCCAACCCTTTTGGAGGTCTGTACCAAAGGTTAAACGAGTCGGGATTGTCTTTAGCTAAGTCTCCATTAGATTCCTCCTGCATAGCTGAATTTCAAAGGGAAAATGACACTGCGGAAACCCTATCTCCGGATTTGGAGATATATGCCATGAACAATAGTTTGACTGTATTTAATGGTTTGGGACATGTGGTAAGATATACCAGAGGATGTAAAACTGTAAGTAGCGCTAGAATTATACAACATATTAAAATGATAGTTAACATGTCAGCAGTGGATATTACCACCAGGTATCCACATTGTAAAATTGCACAATTATGGCCAGTTGATTCTTTGCATATCAAATACAAACATTACAAATATAGAAGAAATAAACGCGATGTTACAGGTATTCTTGGTACTGCACTAGGTGCAGTCGGAACAGGGACTGGATTCCTAAACAGTGTAGATATAGATACCCTACGTAGCAAATTGAGCCGTTTGGGCACTGACCTAAATATGGCCTTTAAGCTACTAGCAGACCATGATCCCGAGTTGGGACAAAGAACTGTAGACGGTATTTTAACTCAAACTGTCTTGTGGAGGTGGACTTGAACATACAAATACATATACAAAACAGATTTTAGATAACCTCACAGCAGAAGTAAATCAGACTTTTTGTATTTTATCTCAGTTGGCTGCCAACCAGCAATATTTGCAATTCACTCAAACTTGGGGGGCTAAAAAGGCAGCCCATTGGCAAAAGAAACTGCAACTGTATCAGTGGTTAAAGCCAATAGATTTTACATGTGAAAATAAGTCTTGCATACTGATTTTTGACTATCTTGCTAGTAAAAAAGGAACAAAGCAGGTCTGTCCATTTGTTACATTGCCCTTGCAATTTGGAAATAATTGGTGGGTACCTCAAATTGAATCTACTTTAATTAATTATAATGATGTACCCGTTGATGTGACAAGTTGTGAAACCTGGCCCCAGGGGTGGGTATGCATGATGGTGAAGAGGAAGCCTCACCCATGCTTACATAATGGAACTGGGGAATGTACCTGGCACAGGTATGTAGTAAATGGTACAGACATCTACCAGCTAAATGATACCACTGTTTGTGTGATATCCTCCTGTAAATTAGCCTGGAGTGATGGAATGATCACAACTAGTGGAGCATACTGTAAAAGTAATATCCATGCAATTATTGATTTTTGTACTGGAGAATTGATTAGACTGACTAGATGGATAGACGTCACATTTAATGCTAGCATAGAACCATTACATACTTTTAAGTGGCCATCTCTAGTCCACCCGGACTTTCAACAGATTAAGCAGGAAGGACAAACAGTGTTGCAACTGTTAAATAAAACACTAAATGATGCGCATCAAACAAAAAAAAATGGAATTTAAAATTTAAAAAAATTTAAGGGGATTTTTAAAGGGTTTTCCATTGGTTTTTAAAA